>NC_091166.1:48298262-48507422 GCF_040958095.1 Procambarus clarkii | reverse complement strand
AATCCTGGGGTAGATTAGGTTAGGTTAGGTGAAGAAGCACCTTAGAAGAACCTTAGGATGGTTCACTTACAAACCTAGCTTTACCTAAATACATATACTGTTTGTATAAACATACGTATTAGGAAACAAGTTATGTACAAAATGGGTCTATGATTTGACCATACCCAGTTATGGCTATAAAGTTCAGTTCCTGAGCCCATTATGTACTGTTATATTCTATAGAGGTACAATTATGTACCTCTAATTTGAGATATGTACCTCCCACAGGATGGGCTGCACCACCTCCCACAGAATGGGCATAGGCAGCACCACCTCCTACAGGATGGGTATGGGCTGCACTACCTCCCACAGGATGGGCATGGGTTGCAGCAGTCAGAAAAGCACAGACATTAGACTGGAAGTCGGAAAGGACTTCCACTTCCTTTGTACCACCAATTCTGCCTCAGTGATTGCCTTGTGACTGTTAGCTTGGCTCCTTGTTCCATGGCTTGTCTTTCTCAGGTCATCTGCAGTATTATTAAGTCTAGCCAGCCTGCATTCTACCTTCGAGCCCATGATGTTTGGAAGTACAGTATTGTATGCTACTCTGTCAGTGATGTTCACAAACATGTCCTGGGCCGATATTCAGGCGTGGAGATTTTGCAGGTCGAACAGGATTATGGCGGGCCCGGTATGTTAATGTTCCGGGAACATTAGGGTCTCATAGAGGAGTCATCACTCATACACTACCCAGGGCGAGGCTCTTCACCTTCATAGCATGGCCTTTATGGGGTGAACTGTAGAACACACCTGAGAAATAACTGTCAGTGCAGGGGCAACACTGAGTGAGTGTTTAGGGAAGAGTCGCTCTAAACTCATGTAGCCCGTAGCACAGATTCAACTACATCCACATAACAAGTAAGGCTTCCCATCACTCCCTCAGTCCCCCTCTTCTTAAATTCCCGTATCATGGTACCTCGAGTGGTTAAACTCCATCTGCTACAGACCTCTCACCATGTCAGTGTACAGTATTGTGGAAGTTTTTTGCTTAGAAGAGGTTTGAGGGTACATGAATTGACATAAGAATAAAGGAAATTACAGAAGGCCTATTGGCCCATATGAGGTGGCTCTTATTTATATCCATCCAAACTCATTCATATACAATATGTCTAACCTACACTTGAAACAATCCAGCAATCCCATGTCTACCATATTACAATATATGGTAATGTTTCATAAATCTACAACCCCCTGTTTCCAAACTAGTGTTTATCCAGGTCTTTCCTGAATCACTACTACTACAAATAATGTTTATTGTTTTAAGTTCAAATGAATCTTCTAGAGGCCATTCCAGGCTGAGTATTTTCCAGTATCTTTTTTTTCACTGAAATGGGGATGTCACCCTGTATTGATTGTGCATAATCATGTTCATGGGAAAAGCAGGACCATGCCTAGGAAAACAACTGAGTGTTCTGCTCAGGAGTAGCTTTTCATATACAGTGAACTCAATCTAATTTTTATTTCAGGTGAAAAATGCCTATTACAACTTATCAAAAACCTATCATCCTGACCAGTATAAAGGAGCAGAAGATGCTTCTCTCAAGTTCCGAGAGATAACAGAAGCCTATGAAGTTCTGGGAAATTTTCATAAGAGGAAGATGTATGACAGGGGAATTTTTACTATTTCAACAGCTGCAACACCAGCTGAAGCTGAGGAGTATTCTGCCAAATTTTATGAATCACGAAGAAAGAAAGGCTATGCTCCAACCTCAACAGGACGTACTCCTATTTTTAACTTTGATGAATGGTCAAAGGCTCACTATGATCACAGTCGTGTGAGAAGAGAAGATGCAAAAATACGCTACGAGAAACAATTGAAAAAGAGATTGGAGCAAGCTGAAGGGAAGAAGACAGACATTGTTGTCACTCTTTTCATATTTGGAGTAATTTTTATGATATTATATTCATCAACTCAGCAAGATCTTGACACAGGTAAACATAAAGGTAAATAACAGTAGTCTTGGTATACATGTTATAGTATTCTTAATTTGAAATGTACGTACATGAAAATTTTATATAATGCTGTACCTGTATAATGTATATATTATATTTTGGGGGGACAATCTTTTGATGAAGAAATATTAGCCATGCAATAATAAAATTTCACCTTATGAAATTAATAAACCTCACATTGATTACTGGATATTTTCATGTTGAGTTAAAAGTACAGTACAGTACTGTACTTTACTGTAAACTCATAAAATAAATTTGTATACATGTTCTGAGAATGAAAAATATGTTTGTGCTAATTTGCTCTAACACAAAAATTGTATGCGAGGGTAGGTTTGTAAATAGTGACACTGCTCCTGTTTGTTTTTATCTCCAAATGTTTTACAGTGCTTTAAGCAAATGATACAATACATGTTTCTGTATATTTAGACACAAAAATAATATGTAAACAATGATTCTGTATACTCATAAATAATAGATCTGTGCTATAAATAAAAAATATTAATTTTTCATTTACCTGGACTAGATACCCAGTGGTAGCACAGTGCAATTAGACCTGTAGTGTAATACTTCAAAATTTATGAGCCTTTTCACATCACAAAGTAAGTGCACATTTAACATTTACTGGCCCTTGAAGTTCTCATTAGCCATGATTTGTGCCATTTTTCAGCTACAAGCTAACTGTGCACCATCAACTGCTACTAGTTACCCTCAGGCTACAATGCTACATAAGCCACTGGTAAACAGCTTCATCTCAATCCACATACCATGCTTAGACGGTGTGAGATTTGTTCACTCAGTCTGTTCAGTAACAGTTCAGATTTGTACTCTTACCACCATTGTTCTCCCTTATACTGATAAATTCCATGATCTGTTTCATTTGATTATGTCAGAAACAGTATTTGTACTGAACCAATGACATACTGCTCTGCCAGCTGCTTGCCTCCTAGGCCACAACCTAGTTTTTCCAGTAATTCTGCTTTTTTTTATTCATTCTTATTAATGGTTTCAATTCACAAATAATGATTAATCCTAAGAAAAGTCTGCAAAAATTATTGAGTAATGAGAGGTCGGATTGTACAGACTCGTGTGGAAAATACTTAATCAGTATACAGTATGTGAACTCATTTGGTCAATGGATGCCAAAGAAAAGAAGTTGCTTGAACAAACGCCCAAGTATCATGCTCTGACTCTATGACTAGCAATTATCTAGTAACTGGGGGGGGGGGGGGGCTCCTTGGTGCCTGGCAAGCTCCACTCGATTCAATCCTTACCAGGCCTTTACTACTCATAAACAGATTACCAGGAACCAGGTGCCTCTAATCCAAGAAATAGGGGATTGTAAATTGCCTTACCAAGAAAAGGCCATCAGAAAGTTGGACGAATCAAAACAGATGACAACAAGGTAATCTATAGAAATCAGGACACCAAAACTCCTGAAACAAGCAGACCACTTGGTGGTGAAGCCATGCTCACTTTATATCTGTGCACTATCAGGAGGGCTGCATGCCTCCCTTCTCAGTTACCAACTTTAAACCCCAGTCATATGCCTGTCCTTGACCTTACAAGTTCACTTACACGTACTTTTCTGAGGACCATTTGCATAATTTTGATTGTTTCATGTTATGTGCTATCTTTTACAGGAATTATTATTGTTGTGTTTGTGTGACGATAGGATTATTATTGCTGTGCATACATGTGTATTGTTTGACATTTGTGGTTTCAATGTAGAATGATACACCAGTCAATTACCCTTGTTTTGCTAGTGTAAAGAGAGGTTTTTTATGAGTGTTTCAGTTAGATCACTGTGCTTTGCTGGAGAAGAGAGGCAAGTACTCAGTTGCTTAATTTTGATGGTGAAACTCTATTAACGTACCAAACCTGTGTGTATTATTTTGTGAACCCATGAACAAACGTTGGACACCTTCAAGAGAAAACTAGATAGTTTTCTTTGAAAAGTACTAGACCATCTGGGCTGTGGTGGATATGTGGGCCTGTGGGCCACTCCAAGCAACAGCCTGTTGGACCAAGCTCTCACAAGTCAAGCCTGGCTTGAGGAGTAGAACAACTCCCAGAACCCCTATCCAGGTATTAGAGTTACGGTAATTTATTTTAATAAATTAGTGTTAAGTTACACATGCTTTGAATTAAATCCTTTTCCCAGGATTGCTCTCAATTATCTTATACAACTCCCTTAATAACTCGAGTTATTTCTTGACACATCACAAAGGTGAAAGTGCCCTAGAACCTTGCATCGATTTCAAAATTTGATGTAGAACCCCCGGCATTCTATGCCCTCTAGCAAACTCCGTTAGGGTAGACACACGCCTGACCGTAAGGTTACGACATTAAAGTGGGAGAAATTATATCCTCTGATTATCATCTCTACCACTGGAGGGTTGTTGTTTGTGGTTAGCTCTTTTTGGAATTCAAAGTGGACTGTTGTAAGTGCCAAGAGCAATTGCAAGGTCTTTAGAGAAAACCTGAAACTCTATGAAGGTGTTTATCAAGTTCTTTTTTGAACACTTACAAGAGGTCAGCCTGTTATGCCCCAGATGTGTAGAGGGTGTTGGAAAAATCTTGGGCATTTGATGTTGATCAAGTTCTCTCTCTTGGCATGCCTATTGCACCTCAACTTTTCAAATGCGGTTATTTTGCACATCCTGCCATGCCTTCTGGTCTCGTGTGATGTTATTTGTATGTGCAGATTTTGAACCAGTCCTAGTATTATTTTCCAACTGTAATTTATTATGTATCTATCCTGCCTGTTCTAAGAAATACAGATTTAAATTTTGTTAAATGGTCCCAATAATTTAGATGTTTTATCGAGGGTATTCTAGCAGTAAAAAATATCTTTGCATGCTCTCCAGATCTGAATGAGGCTGTTAGTATGCAACAGTATTCCACTCTAGAAAACACTAGTGTCTTAAAAAGTATCATCACTGGTGCAGCATTTCTTGTTTTAAGGGTTATTGTTATCCAACCTGTCATTTTCCTTGCAGTTTCTAAGCACAAACTAATACAAAAGTACTGTACCGTAATGCAGTTCTTAATTCATTGCAAATTTACAAAATAATAATAAAATAATATACTACTGTACTTGTATTGCCTTCTCATCTTGGGTTAGCTACTAGTGCTTGACGGCTGACTTGTTATACAGTAATAGTTCAAGTAATGCTATGGTCTTCATAGGCCCTATGCAAATTTTTCCTGAATGTTGGATCTAAATTAAGTCACTACGTATAGGTAAGCATATTTTCATTCCAATTCAAAGGAATTATTTCTAGCAAATTTTGTTAATGTAGCAAAACAATTTACGAATTTCAGCATATTTTAGTTTTATAACAATGTGACCAATTATGAAGACGGTTAAATTTGCAATGTGAAAATAGAGTTGCATTTGACTAAGTACCATATATGCATCTCTTTAGTAGACTGATTTTACTTACCTTATGAAAGGATTGAAAAGATTTAGTTATTACACACCCACTATATTATACAGAATTTATTTAAGCTACATTATATAAAAACTTTAACATTGTTATTAGAGTATCAGCTATTATATATTCTTAATTCTGCTGTACAAGAAATATGTGGCCTTGTTTCATGACTAATTTTACAACAATTCATACCCCCTTTGAATCAGCACAGTCAAACTGTTGTGAAACCATAATTATACTGTACAGTACTATGTTTTGTTAACATTTTACTGCCTGTGTCTGCAAGTTTTGTAAAATTTGAGCAATATGTTCTCTAAAGTTTTAATATACGAGAATTTGTATAACATACAGCATTAAATCATATTCACAGGCAACAGAATATAAATATGAATTAATGAACTGTGCACCAAATATTAAGTTGATTACAAAACTTCTGAGTGTTTAATAACTTAATACCTGGATATGTAATATTAAATATGAACCCATAAACTGCATTTGTAGACATGATTACTCTTGGTTGAATATAGAGTATGAAATGTTCATAATGCTATAAAGAAACATTAAGAGTAGACTTTTTTTGCAAATTATATTTTGCCAAAAATAAAATATTATAATTTACAAAATATTTTTTTGCAAATTATATTTTGTCTTGTTAATCAGAGATACTGAGAGGTATTTGCTTACTAACATGGAAAAATGACTATGAAGATCAAAAGAAGCCAGACATGAGGAATAAAACATTCTACAATTAATATTTTTCTAGTAGTTATTACAGAACTAATTCAATACTGAAATTTTCTGTTGTTCAAATGAATTGTAGTGACTGATAGCTGAATATTCTATACACGTCTAATGATTAATTTTTATGATTTTTAAGGATGCCAAACATATCAAAGAAGAAAACAATAGGAAGAAGTGTGTAAAATCTGCAGCACCACTGAACATAAACACACAAATTAGAGTGCAGTATTGTACGGCAGTGTTAAACAAAATTTGATAGTAGAGATGATAGTGACAATTTATAAGGGCAGTTTTAAAGCCCAGCATGTTTTTGTTAAACCACAATTATGCACATAATTTGTTGGCAAATTTTCAAATGGCAAAATGATTGTTATACACAAGTGCATATGCAGTAAGGAGTTTATAAAGCTACAATAAACTAATGTTAGGACGCTATAAATCAAATCAAATGAGAGGTTATCATTATAGTTGCCATGCTAATGGAAAATCATGTTTAAATTTGGAAACTATTAAATTTAAAGTCAGTACAGTATTATGGAAAGGTGGTAATTTGGTACTGAGAAATGCTACTGGTGATGAATGTCAAATTGTTAAAAAAAAAGTACATTTTAAAATGTAATTCCTCGTCTAGGTTACGTTTCCTTGTAGGCATTAAGACCTGATGATGTTACATTTGATAACCCTCATAATGAAGATAATGTTTTGCTTGTAAAAGTCTCTAAGTGGTATTTTCTACAGTATTATAAATTTATATAATTAGCATTTTAAGCTTACCAGTATGTATAATTATGGATATATATATACTGCATCTCATCAAATATTTGCCAATGAAATCTTTAGTTAAGAACAGCTCCATGCCAGTTATAAACTTATCAACACAGAACATGATCATAACACTAAAGAACAATTAACCTGTCTAGTATAAAATTGTATAGTATAACAAGTCTTGCTGATCTGGAAAGTGGTGTATCACAATACTTTTCAGTATATACAGTATTATCATTTATTCACTATACATACCCTGTAGTTTACCAAAGCAAAGAATGAATGATTTGCCAGTGTACTTAGTAGTCTGTCAGTCTGTAATTCCTGTAACAGTGGACATTTACTGCTGCACATTGTTCACCATAAAATATTAAGTAAAACATATACCATACAGTAATATCCAGGTGAACTAGCATTTAGAAGTGACTGAAGGTCACTACATGATGGTAGTATTGTTATACTGTACTTCATAGACTTCTCAGTGTCCTGTATAACAACACTGCTACTCTAGTTTTGTATCTCAAAATAATTAGGCACACATTTGATCAGCACAAATAGGGAATTAAAAGTTCTAGGAAAAACAAATGTTATCTGGTTAATGTATTAGAAAACCACGTCTCAATTGCAATAAGATATAGTATATTCTCAACATGCACAATAATTTACACTTACATTGTAAAAGTTAGACTTGAGGAATGAGAAACAATGTCTTGTTACACATTCCATATTCAAACATGCAAAACAATGCACTATGTACAACTTGGGTTTTGTTGAACCTTAAAACCTTATGTATTATCAACTTCGTGCTTTGAAACCAATCATAAAGATATGAAGTAAAAACGAGGCTTTGCAGTACCAAAACAATTGCCCATCATATGTACCTGTAATTAATTTGCCTTACTAAACATCTGTATCAAGTATTTTCTGTATTGTATGTAGGTAATTTACGATAACTTTGTAGTTAGCAGGTTAGCGCAAGATACAGTGATTGTTTTATGTATGTGCAACTGTTCATGCATTTGTTTGTATGTTATTTTATGTTGGGATTTAGGCCTAGGGCCCAAATATTAAAACTGGTTAGGCTATTCATGGCTGTACTATACTGTATTTGTGTGTGAGGGCGGGGGTGGTGTTTGTGTATTGTTCAAGTTCACACTTGTTTACAGGTGCATGGTTGTGTGTGTAGGCAAGTGTGTATGCTTGACTGTATCTATTCCTACACACACACACAAAGTGGCATTTTAGCATTACTGTATATTTCAGTATACAGTATTCATATGAAGATTATCATGCTACTACCTTTGACATACAATATTTATGAAAAAACAGTTTTTCTATGACCAGTATATGATATTTTTTTACAGTTTAAAAATTGCTCTCCCTCCCTCCATCCCCCCCCAAAAAAAAAAAAATTACTCATTATTCAAAGGGTTCCATGCTGTTTACATGATGGAAAATAACAATGACAAGGTTGTTCACCATGAGTTATAACAAATGTTGATCACCACAAGGAACTTAAAAACTAGACCACATTTTATTTTAGTAGGTTTTATCCACAAACTTAGTGGTACCCAGGCATGGGCATATTCATGGGCTGTGTGGGGTATGGTGATGACCACTGATTGGCTCCATATCCAACACCACCACCAGTGGAAGGCTGAGAAGGGTATGGTGAGCTGTGTGCACTACTTTGCTTGTTTAAAATGTCCTCAATTTTCTCTGCCTTGATCCGCCTTAAGTGCGCAGTCTTCCTCTTCGAAAGGAATTTAGACAAAAAGTCATCTACATCATGTTCTTTGTCAAGGAATGACTGGACCAAATTCTGAAAAATATATGCATCTAAATGTAGTATAAATATATACAGGTAATAAAACTGTAAATGGGTTGGGATGGTAAAGGAATAAAAAGGTAACATGTTAGTCTCGGAAGTGAAACAAAAATTAAAATAGCAAAGCCTCTTCACATTCCTAACATATGCATGCACAACACCCCCCCATCATCACTTCTGTTTCACATTATTCTGCTCAATTAGCCATGTAAAGACTGATTAAAAGTACTGATTGGCTGCAATAATTGTGGTGCCCTACCAGTGTTTTCTTGTTCAAGTCTGTCTTCCCAGCATGTTCCACCCTGTCTTTCAGCTCTTCTGCAGCCATTACAGATTCTTCCGGCCACAAAAAACTCAGTACAAAGGTGGGAATGCAGAGCCCAGTACCCTGAGCACCTGAAAAAAACCCACCCCTCAGAAATAGAAGGGGATAAAAGTATGGAAGAGAAAATGCAGCCCAGGCAAAACTAGGGGCATCATCAGTGACATCCAGAGAAGGCAACTCTGGCTACATACAGCAGAGGTGAACAAGTGATGAAGGCACAAGCAACAGGTTGGCATAAAAACAAAAATCCAATGAAAGAACAAAGATAGAGAGTTCAAGGGATGGCCAATGCATAGCAGAAAAGTTGGTACCCATAGAGCATGGAAGAACGAGGACTGCATCATAGTGCACAAGATCCATGAATGGCTGGGGTAGCTGCCCGAGACCATTCAGTCAGCAGGGCTGCCATCTAGTGCCAAAAGAGGAGCCAACTAGTGGACAGACTTAGACAATGAGTGTGTACATTATTTGACCGTGTCACAAATTGTGTGCATTTTCTTTTGGTAATCTTGTATCCCCCACTGCCCTATTCCTTAACTGAGGGGGGAGCCAGATATTGGGCCTAGTCTCTAATAGGTACTCGTGATTCATTAGCACCTGGTGTTATACCTGCGTTTGGTGGACTCCAGATGGGTAGGTTGGGGAGATATTGAGGGAAACCTTTTCAGAGAAGAAAGCATCTGCCCTTACCCATTCTCATTCCTGTGTTTACTACCATCACCATTCCAAAAATGGATGACATCCATATTTGAATGGATGGATGATGACATACTCATACAAGGTATGAGCATGATGGAAGTGGGATGAGTATAAGGGGAAGAGGGATGAATATGAGGAGAAGAGTTGAATATGAAGGGTTGTACCAGTGGCCGAGGTAGCCACTCCTGATTTAAAAAGAGCCTGGTGGAGTGCCTAAGGCTCTCTAATATTCAGGTGGGTAGCTCAGGAAGTCGCTGAAGGAAGCCCCTCTTCCCCCTCAGATATGACTACCCGTAAATGTTTTTCAAAACTTATTGTGGTGCAGGCTTTCTGTAGATTCATACATTTACTTAGCAAATTTCCAGAAGATAAAGTTTGCAAGTATCTTTTACTTTCTTGATACAGCTAGAACAATCATATGTGCACATTTCCATGGTATTTTTTTTATTATTATTTATATATGAAGAATGACAACATGTTTATAAATGCTCATACATTCAGCAACACATGCATAAGCTATAGAGCATTCATTTCTGAACATTGACACAAAATACATAATTATAACCTCAAAAATAACATGGCACTATAGCAGTCCAGCTATAGTTTTATAAGTGCTGAGTAAGTTGGAAGCTGCTAAAGCACTGAAAGGCACTTACCTCAGTTTCTTCTTCAATCTCATGTGCAGCAGTCTGTAACAAGGCCTGGAGCGTATCAGCAGAGTACTGCCCACTTGTGGAATCTGCAACAAAGCAATACAAAATTACATCTTACTTTGCTCTAAATAGCTAGGGCACATGTTGATGGCATGCATACTGATAAATGACCTGCAATTTAAAACTGCTGAAATGGGCTAGAATATCACATAGAAAAATAGAGCATTGAGTATTATGAAATGCCCATTCTGGATGCCACCTTGTTCGCTTTTCTGACTTGTGGCACTAATTACCCTCAGGAAAATAAAGAGGATGTACCAGTGGCCGAGGTAGGGGATGGAGGGGATGTTCCTGCAACGTTGGATTTGATATTCACCAGGAAAAAAGAAGATATATTTGGCATTCGGTACCTTTCCCCCTTGGGTAAAATGACCATGTCGTTTTGAGAATAAAGTACACAGTGCGATATAATCTGGAAGAGAATGAGGAAGTTGAAGCAGTTAAAAAACCTGATTTTTAAAAAGATATTATGGGGGAACCTAGAAAGTATTTTAAGGAATTTGATAGGAAATACTTGCTATTAGGCAAAGAAGTAAATGAGATGTATGTCAAGTTTTGTGAAATATACTGTATGATAAAAGGCAAAATGACTCATAAGAAAACAGATGCAGAACTAGGAAACAGGATTGGTTCAACAGAAATTGTGAGAGGGTCAGACACCAAAAAGATACAAAAATGGAATCAGTATAGAAAGAGGCCAAACCCTCAACCATAACAATTTGTTTAATATTGGCTGATTTTCACCTTGTAACTTATAAATAATGGCAAATTCCCTGTATGTATACCTTAAGTACTTTGTTAGCTTGAAGATATTATGCCTGTTAATGGTTTTGCAAAAGTATATAAATAATTAGCATTTTTTCAAATAACATATGTTGTCATTTAAATAAATAAATACAAATTCAGTTTGTAGGTCAGTTTGAGTCAATGTCGAGTTAAAAATTACATTATTTAACTAATGACATGTGTTTCATTGTTTTTGTTAAACAATATAAGCATTTAATCTAAGTATTTGGGTTATAAGTGAGGCCTATAGAGCTCCTAACATAGGTGTTCCAATATGGCGGCCACATATGGTCGAACTTTAGCCGTTCCTCACACTCTAGTCATTATAGCTCCGTGTCAGTACATCTTGCTGGATTCCCTCATCTCCGCTCCTAACTTCCATACCCCGTTTAAAATTACATTCACACAACTTCAAATTTTCTACACATAATTTTACAAGTATCATGCAGCGAAGCAGTAAGTAGCATACAAATAAATGATGATACAAATTGGAGAAGGTGTATAGGGAGAAGAGCTGGGGGGGGGGGAGGCGAGAGTAAACAAGAGCAGCAGCAGCAGCCGCCGCCACGCTCCCACTCTCACTCCCACAACTCTCCCACAGCTTTCCCACTCTCACCATGTCCCACGACGACAACCACGAAATGGAAGACGAGGTCGAGACCAAGAGCAAGGAAAAGAAGGTGGCCAAACACGACAGCGGAGCAGCTGACCTCGAGCGAGTCACCAATTATGCCGAAGAGAAGGAAATCAAATCCGATGCCAATTTCATGTCGGTGATTAATGATGTGAAAAGGCAAGATGAAGCAAACAAGGTATGTTCTGCTACCGAGGCGTTGGTTGTGGCCCCCAGTCACCTGTCAACCCTTTTATCCGCGTTTTGCCCGTACTGAGTGGTCGAGGCTAGGTGAGGCCAGTCATGGCGAGGCAAGTCTAGGCAACGTGAACCATGTGAGGCTAAGCAAGACAAGGTTAGGCTAAGCATGACAAGACAAGTCAAGTCAAGGCAAGGTAAGGCTAAGCAAGACAAGTCAAGGTTAGGCAAGACATCAAGGTAAGGCTAAGCAAGACGTCAAGGTTAGGCTAAGCAAGACAATTCAAGATAAGGCTAAGCAAGACAAAGGTTAGGCTAGCAAGGTGAGTAATTACAAGACAAAGTTAAGCAAGGCGAACAATGACGACAAGGTTTAGGCTAAGCAAGGCGAGTAATGGCAAGACAAAGTTAGGATAAGCATGTCGAGTAATGACAATTTTAAACTAAGCAAGGCGAATAATGGCAAGGCAAGGTTAGTAATGGCAAGAAAAGGTTTGGATCAAGCATCGTGAGTGAAGGCAAGTTTAATCATAGTGAGAGACAAGGTTAGGTTAGGCAAGGTTAAGTTTAATTATTCAAGACTATGCAAGGAACAAATTGGAAAAGATGTTGCTTATCTGAAGCACAGTTCAGTATAAAATTGTTACAAAGAAATTAAAATGCTTTAGCATTCCGATGATGCCAAGATGTGTCATTAATGTCGTTATTAATACTGTACTGTACTTTAGACGGCACTAAAATGCATTATCCAGTTGCAAAACAAAAAACTAAATTTTTTTGTCACTTCCTGAAAAACAGAATTTGTTATGGAACTTGAGGTGGCCTAGTAAAGGGTTATGGTATTTATACCAGCACTGTTTATAGTACAATATAGTTCACAAACTCGACATAGTTTGAAGTGCCTTTAGTACTTGGAACACTTACTTTGGCAGCTCATCCTTCTGTTTAAATAGTCTTTATAGTTACGATAAGGACCATCATACATGGGGGCCTGGTGGATAGCGCGGGTTCGATTCCCGCAGCAAGCAGAAACAAATGGGCAAAGTTTCTTTCACCCTGAATGCCCCTGTTACCTAGCAGTAAATAGGTACCTGGGAGTTAGTCATCTGTCATGGGCTGCTTCCTGGGGTGTGTATGTGTGGTGTGGAAAAAAAAAAAAAATAGTAAACAGTTGATTGACAGTTGAGAGGCGGGCCAAAAGAGCAAAGCTCAACCCCCACAAATACAACTAGGTGAATACATATATTAATGTAAAAGGCAATTAGAAATCGGTACTACTGAATTTGGACAAACTATTAAAGTTTTTGTACTGATGTTGCAAAGAATGCTTAACCTAACCATCCTAAGGCCTAATATAGTACATGTACTGTACAGTATATGCTATACTAGACCTAGAAATGTAATTTTGGTTTTTAGCTTGTACCAAATTCTAGAATATAATTGTTCATTACATTTATATGTATGATGGTCCATATAGTTACAAAATGTACTATCTAAACAAGAGGATGGGTTGAACTTAGCTACTCGAAGAGCTCACCCAAGAGGGAAGTAAAAATACATTGCTGTATCATGCTCATTTGTTTAATACAGTACTGCTGTATTACAGCAAAAGTTTGATGCTATGAACATAATACAAAATACATTTCTGCATCTTGTATTTTAATGATTCCAGGCAAAAACAAAAATGTCAGCTGTATGTGGTTAATGTGTCAACATAATTTATTTGAACCATTTGACTGAGTTAAGCAACAGCAGTTTATTATAAAATAAATGCCCCTGGAATATGTTAGACACGAAGTCAATGTATGTAGAAAACCATTTACAAATCATTAATGTTCAATCAAGTGTTATGAATTTCAGGACAGGCCTGAACCCAGTAAATACTAACAGTTGGTGGCAAAATAAAATGTCACTGCAAGCTTTTGCACTAAAAACTGTCAAATGTTTTCTTACACTAGTATTTCAAGCCTATACTTTATTAATTAAGGTACAGTACTATGTAATTTTGAATACTGTATTGCAACATGTACCTATATACAATAAATATTGTAAATCTACTAAAATAGGTTTTAAGCTTGGAAGGTGTTTTTCTTTGAAACATATACATACAAATCTTTTAAAAAGACTTTATCATTTTTCTGTACTATAATGATTAATAGTAAGTATAAAAAAAAGAGCAGTGTAATTTATATTTTCTTTCCTTGTCCTCTTACTCGATCATATTGTTACCCCCTTTAAAACTAATATTTTTTTTTTGGTTCCTAATTATAAAAAAAATTCCATATACTTAATCACATGCATATTTTTATTCCATAGTAGCTGCATTATGGTGCTTCGTATTTCATAGTTTTCTAATTTTGTTTCATTACAGTTAGCAAAGGAGCAAGAGCTAGCCAAGGTTTCCATTAAAAAGGAAGATGTTGAGTTGATTATGAGGGAACTTGAAATTCCCAAAGTGAAGGCTGAAAGAGCACTCAGAGAGCATCAAGGCAATCTTATTGAAACACTAGTCACACTTACCAACTAAATATGCAGTACTGTACTTAATTCACCGTCATTATTAAAAAATGGATTAACTACTGTAACTTGTTTTATTCTCCAAAGAAATGTCTAAAGCATTCAGAAACATTACCATCATATTAACTACATTAAATTTATATTTCCCAATAATATAGAATATTGTAATAAAATGCATTTTAATGTTTTTTTAATTTGTCACGTATGCTTCATAATATTTATTTTACCAAATATAATATGTATACAGTATTTTAAAGTTGAAGTTGAGACACTGGGACTAAAACACAAATTGTATAACTAAGAAGTGTACACTGGGACCTCGTTCAAAGGAAATACTATATATCTGATGTATATCATTGAGTGTGGAATTAGTTCATCCACTAGAGTAAAAAGCAGATTTTTTTTAAGTTTTGAACTGCCTGTACAAGTATGTAGATCATTTCAATCCTCAACCAGTTTCCCCTCCAATTTTGCTACTTGGTTAATCATTCCCAGAGGACACCTCGTAAAAAGTTCAACACCAGGTATGGTGCTAAATAGTCTTCCTGACTTCGTACATTTTTTTTAATTACTTACCGGGTCTAATATAGATGGTAGGTCCTCTTGTTGGCTCTGTAAAATTGCTGGACACTATATCACACAGTTGATGAAACATGAGCGAGGATCATTCATTGTATCTAGTTTTTGTCTAGAAATGTCTAGTCTTAATTTTGCATTTAAAATTCCCGAGTATAGTATTCGAACCATAATGATTGCTTGCCTTGCCATTGTAGTTGCCCTTTTGAATACTTTCTGGCCGGCTTTGTTGCATTTGTCATAGTCAATGCATGGCCGTCTATTACATAGGGGGTTATTTACAACCCCCTCTTCCCTTGTTATTATCTTCATTTTCTCCACTGTTGGCATACCTAATATGTAGTCCTGTTGGTTGTTTATCTCCAAAATATCTATATCAATATATTGTAGAGCTATTTGTGGTATAAAAATAATACAATAATATTTAAAAATCAACTTGGATAACCATATTACACCTTGAATCAACAAACGATGATGACTGCATTTTAAGGGTTAAAACTATCTGCTATAAACGATGCCTGGAATTACTTGCCCATGCATCAGCATAAACCAAGAAATTTTCTTCAGGTATAAATGTAATTTTTTATTAACATCTGGGGTATCAGAGCACTCAATGCAATGTCATACAAGAATATTCTTAAGCTATTGAACTTTCTCTCTGCATCAGCATAGAAATTTAACTTATATGATTTCTCAATAAATCCAACTGGGTCTCTTCCCTAGCCAGAGACTGGTAACATCCAAAACACTGTTTATACATTGGGCTCTCACTGACATTTTTGCTTGGCATCTAACTACAGTACTTCACATACCATGCTCTGCATATACTGATTCGATTAACTTGACAATTTTGAAAGTTTTGTTATTGAAGGGTTAAAAGTGGGAGAGTCTGGCTTGTGAGCATCAGCCTTGTTGGTTCCTCTAGCACTGGCTAGAGGAACAACCATGTGGCAACGTAGAAATGAGCATTTAAATTATATCGACACTTATTTTGTTCATTCAATTTAGGAAGACTCGTGCACACAAAAATATTGTATCTAGACTATACGTAATATACTTACCAATTTCTCCTTTCAATGCATTAACCTCTTCAGACAACTTAGCAGCTTCTTCATATTTTGAGATTAGGTTCTGCTTTGCCTGAAAAAAAAAGGGGGGAGGGGGGTGTTTGTAGTACAGTACAATGGAACCTCGGTGTATAATTGCACCCGAATACAAATTTTCCGGGGTACGGTGAAAATTGTTAGAAAATATGCCCTGGTGTACGAGTTCACTAAAGGGTATGAACCGCTCGTTCATACTTGTTCGAGTCAGTGAGATAAATTTTCGCCTGTATCCCGCCTAGCGATAACTGCACTTAAAATTCTGTGAACAATTTCATAGTTTTTATGTTTTTTGTTGCTTAACATAAAATCTTATTATATATCATGCCATGGGTTCCAAGAAAGTCAGTGATACAGTTCAACCTAAGAAAATAGTTGTGAGGATGACGATAGAGGAAAAAGTGATAATTCATAGTGAGGCAATGTGATGTCTCACTACAGACAAGTGTTAAAATGTAGGGAAAAAACAAGTGTCTATAGACAGATTCTTAATACAATAAGCAAGCAGTGAGCTACAACCAGGTCCTAGTGGTATGCCTGCAAAACTTCCCGAGACTAATGTCCCTGCGGAATACTTTGCAGGAACATGACTGACGTCTCACCTCAAAATATATAATACTACAGAATAAAAACTTAAAATGCAAATGCTCTGAAATCTTCCACTATAGGGTTGAAAAGCTTGAAATTGTTACTGTACAGAACAACACACTATAAAGCATTTTAAAATAGATTGACTATTACTCATTTAAATGATAAATTATTACCTGTGACAATTTAGGCTCGAGAGATAAATTAAATTCTGCCAAGGATTTGTTAGCTGCCAGTAACATTTCTTGTTCACTTGCTAAGTTCTTCATCTGGGGAAGAAGAAAATATATAGTTACTATAAGTGTGGTTATCTTCATTATTGTACTGTCTCATACATAAAATTACTTGCTACGTAGTAACATTCCCAGGCATAACAGTTAGACATTATAAGAATACAGTACAGTATATTCAAATAGTGTACATTTCTGTCAGTGAATTGGTTTTAGTGGGTGGATTAGAGTTGGTGGGTGTGTGTAAGCATGAATAGATGGGAGAGTGGAAGAGGTTATGAAGGCGAGTGGATGCGAGTGAACAACATTTGTGGTATCTCATCTTCCCAGTACAGTACTCTGTCGTATAATGCTTTGAAACAACTCTCAGTTTTAGTATCCACCATCTTCTCGCTGAACTTGTTTCAACCGTCTACTGCTCTGTTTGCAAAATTGAACTTTCTAATGTCTTTTGGCAGCTTTGTTTCCTTAGTTAGAATCTATGACCTCTTGTTCTTGAAGTTCCAGGTATCAAGAATTCTTCTTTGTCAATTCCTGTTACTACATATTTTGCATGTAGTGATCATATCACCTCTTTCTTCTTTCTTCTAGCTTTCATATACAATACTGTATTTAATACCTCTAGCATCTCCTCATAGCTCTGTTTTTTAGTATATACTGAATAATTAGAGGCATATTTATAAAGTTGTAAAGGAGCAACTTCCCCTCTCCCCTGACAGATCTGTTATGCATCTTGGCAGCATTCTTGCCAAGTTCAGTTGTTACATTCTCTGTTAACAATTGCCATATATGACCTCTATAGCATCCTATAGCTTAGGGCCTCACCTTGACTAAATATGGCTCTGGTGAGAGTGGAGGTGTGTAGACTGAGAAGCAAGTCCTTGGGTCTTTTTTTCCGAGTGAACAAGAAAGCATACAGTGAATGCATGTACAGCATATACAAATAATGAGCACAATTTAAATCATTGGTCACTAAATGAAAATCATACGTCAAAAACATATTGCATAAAAGCGTGTTATATATATGGGTCAACTGTATAACATTGTAAACAGAAATACTGTACTGAATAGTATTTCTGTTATTACTATTATTACTAGTTGCTGTTGTGGATGATTTTGTCATGAAATGGTGCTCGTTTCTCTGCAATGTTTTATAGTGTGACTAAAATAATGAATAGAGGAGTGCTTTGGGCTTGGTTTCCCAATACTGGGGAACAGGAACTTATTAGACTTATCGAGGTCCCACTAGCCAACATGTCTGCCCATGTGATCACTAAACGGTTACTATGCAGACCAAATGGTATTTAACTGATGTGAGTTGCACATCATCCATTTTACCAAATATGATCTTCTTTCCCAACACATCCCTAAATTTTCTTGGCTGATACCTCCCCACACTATGAAAGTGGGGAATGGGTTAATGATGATGATCATCATTATAAAATACAAAATAAAGTAGACTGGTCTGTAAATGTATATAAAATAGAACATGCCTGTGGTAAGTCCTTCATAAGTTCTGAAAGTTTATCATCATTGTTCACAAGATCACGAAGTTCCTCTGTAGGAAGGTGTTTGATGAGCCCGAGAGCAGCTCCATAGTCTGGTTCAGCCGACATCATTCCTGGAAAACATCAACTAAAATTAAATGAACTACAAATAGAATTTAAAGGGAGGTGTAATGTTAATGACAGGTTTGGACAATAAACACAATATGGTAACAAGATACAGTATATATTTGAAGTAAATTATTACAGTGGTGGTGGTCATATACTACTACAGCATCAGGAAAAGATGAGCCATAAAGTGCAGCTGTTGAGTGTTATGGCAGCAGAGATGGTGATAGCTTGTTGTATAATGTGACAGTGTCGTGACAAGTCATCAGGTGCAGCTATTGAGGCAGAGACTAAGTTGGTGGGACCAAGGCTCTTAACCCCTGCACTGTGCATCTGTTTTTGGCAAAAACTTCATAGTGCAATTGTTAAAGACATATTTTTGTTGTTTTATAAATGTTCAGGTAAAGTTAGTGTTAAAATGTTTCCAAACTCCACCATTTTCATTTCAGATCACAAAGAGTGATGAAAACATTAAAAAACATTAAAATACAGCCTAATTAAAACAAAACAAAATTATCAGAGCATCTTAAGATACACTGTGCATTTGAGTGGTTAAGAAGTAATGTTGCTTCTGGCTGCCATGTTAAAAAGACTGCCTGGATGCTGTGGTTCGAAGGCCTTATATTCCTGTCCACATGACTTGGTTTAGACCACGGCTACTCGTTGATTAACTGATGGGATATGCTCGCTTCAAGGAAATGTGCAGTTGTTTATAACACACAGAATTCTTGGGAATGTGCAGACATTGTTCTGGGGGGACCGGAGCTTCCCCCAGAAAAGTCCACTCATGGATGTCAACCAACAAACTCACACTAAACAGAAAAAACCTACTACATTTTACTTGGAAGTAAAATCATTACACCAAATTCACCTTCAGATAAACAATGTTAACATTAAAAATGATGGTAAAAGTCCCTTGGCTTATACACAGACAAGAGACTAAACTTCAGCACCCACATACAACACAGTCAAAAAGTCTCTCCAAAACTGTTGATATACAGTACAGTAGTACCCCCTAAAATCACATTATGTTCCCCACTCTGCTTTCCTTTTACTATGCTACTCACTAATCTATCCCTATCTTACATTCGGTATCTGTGCATGGGGTTCAACCACTGCAAATTACCTCAAGCTCATCATCACTCGACAAAAATCTGCAATCAGAACTATAACAAACTGTTGTCAGACAACTCACAGCCCCTCTGTTTAAATCCCTAAACATGCAAAACACACACTCCATACATTCTCTTGTGTTGTTTACATATTCAAAACCTTCCTAAAATGTTAATCCTGATCCGAAACTCTTCCTTGACAGATGTAATAGAACCCATGAGCACCACACCAATAATTTTTTTTTTAATTCATTGTGTCAGGGGGACAGGAAGCCAGAGTGTATTCATACATGGTAGAATTATATCAAAGGCCCCCCCCCCCGAGGCTGAATTACTGACCCCACCCAGGATGCAGCCCCATAACAAGCTTAATAACTCCCAAGTACCTACTCACTGTTAGGTGAATAGAGGCATTAAGTGAAAGGAAATGTGCCCATGATTCGATCCCAGAATTCTCGATTGTGTGTCGAGAACGAACCTGACTGTACTACGGGGACCCTTAAACTATAAAGATAAATACTGTACTGGTATCTCTTTGATATTCCTAGAATTAGGCTAAATCTGGGCAAACACTCCATGCAAATAAAAGGACCCAGTGTATGGAACTCACTCCATAATGAATTACAAAGTTGTCCAACCTATACTTTATTCAAAAGTAAAACCAAAAAGTACCTAATTTCATCCTTATTGTTTCCTACCTTGTGCTACCTCACTCGCCCAATTTAATACTGCACTTAAGACATTCAACTTCATCAATATGAACTATTATATCAACTTATAATGTAGTTATTATATTTAACTTAAATTCTGTTGCCTTTATTCTTTAACTTAAGGACCTGCCTGAAACAGTGTGTTAGTGGCTTTGCATGAATGTTACACTTAAACCCCCAATGTATGCTCTGTACTTTCTTAATCTATAATATAATAATCATTTTTATTCAAATGAATGGGTGTACAAAGAACATAAGAGTAGTGGACAATTATAGAGACAGGAGTTACACATACCTGTACTAATGAAGCCACCATTACGCAAAACGTTTCGGGCAAGATCAATTCAGGCTAATGTATCATCTTGTATATAAATAAACTAAAATAAAATAAAAAATCTGGTTGGAAAAAACTCAAGAAAAAAATAGGACCTCTTGACAAGATGCTGACTTCCTGTCCCAGTCATGACCACTAAATAGATGTTGGCCCTCATATAAAATTCAGGTAAATACTACAGATATAGAATATAGATAAGAGATACAAGTCACATTATATGCTAGATAGTTTGCCAGCTTATCAAACCCACCTTAACCTAGGCTAACCTATCTTAATCTAAAGATATATACGGTTTGCACAAAGCTTTGTGTTAAGGACCGTGTGCTATATGACTGTCCCCCACACCTGGTGGTACAGAATGTGTGTGTGTGGGAGGACAGGTTGTGTACAGGACACAACAGGCGAGGCTTGTGGTCATTACACTGTGTGTGTAACGTCATGTAGTGTCCAGTCCGACAGAAAAGGGTGAATAACATTGACCAGGACACTGTAGGAAGCCCTCGGCCACTGCCCTGAGTGTTTCCTTCCTTAAGTGACTGCCACCAACCTGACGTCGAGGGCCCGAGTGTTGACACTGTGTGATACTCAATTGTCACCCCGTTGGACGCAGCCGTGTTTACTCATGCTAATATATAATATACACCATACCACCTCCCCCTCACGATTTTATTTACTTTATAAATTTATTTATTTATTTATTTATTAAATTCACTTATTTATTTAATCATATACAAGAAGGTACATTGGGTTGTGAGAGCACATAACATTGTTCTTACATTCTTGCAAAGCCACCAATACGCGCAGCGTTTCGGACAGGTCCTTATTATTTTTATTAAATATAAGAATAATAATAATAATAATGCTTATTTGGGGAAAAGTAAATACATACAAAAAGACCTACAAGTAGAATGTTGTATTTCTAGATAAAGTTAGTATATGTTAAGGTATATTAAATATATCCCCCCCTCCCCCCCGATTCTCGATTGAGAGCCGCAGCCCGTCCTCCAAACAAAGACCCAAAAGTGATTCCATGCACCTGCCAAACCCCCTGTTTATGAATGAAAAGCGGTTTACACACGACTCACAACTGCTGACGTTCGAACATATCCGGAACAAGTGTTTCACTGACGAATTTTGTTCGAATCACAACGCTATAAATGCTTCACCCACGTACTACAAATACAAATAATTGCCAACAGAACCTAAACACCTAACCTATGCCTATATATGCACAATATGCTAATATATTATAATATTAATTTATACTTGAGAAAATTCCCGTTTTGAATGAACAGCATATTAAAATTTATGAATGCGTCTGTGGGGTCGACCACTGGATGTAATGGACTTTAGTCGAGGACAGGTTGTTCTCTGACGACTTTTGTTCGAACCACAACGCTGTAAACAACCCGTCCTCACTCCAGTCCATTCAGCCCGTCCTCCAAACAAAGATCCAAAAGTGATTCCATGCACCCGCCAAACCCCCTGTTTATGAATGAAAAGCCGTTTACACATGACTCACAACTGCTGACGTTCGAACATATCCGGAACAAGTGCTTCACTGACGAATTTTGTTCGAACCACAACGCTATAAATGCTTCACCCACGTACTACAAATACAAATAATCGCCAACAGAACCTAAACACCTAACCTAACCTATCCTATGCCTATATATGCACAATATGTTAAGTATATTTTAATATTAATTTATACTTGAGAAAATTCCCGTTTTGAATGAACAGCATGTTAAAATTTATGAATGCGTCTGTGGGGTTGACCGCTGTATGTAATGGACTTGAGTCGAGGACGGGTTGGTCCATTACATCCAGCGGTCGACCCCACAGACGTAGTCATAAATTTTTACACGCTGTTCACTCAAAACGGGAATTTTCTCGAATATAAATTAATATTATAGTATCTTAGCATATTGTGCATATATAGGCATAGGTTAGGTTAGGTGTTTAAATTCTGTTGGCAATTATTTGTATTTGTAGTACGTGAGTGAAGCATTTATAGCGTTGTGGTTCGAACAAAATTCGTCAGTGAAGCACTTGTTCCGGAAGTGTTGAAACGAAATCAGTTACGAGTTGTATGTAAATCGTTTGTCATTGATAAATCTGGGGTTTGATGGGTGCATGGAATCACTTTTGAGTCTGTGGATGACGGGCTGGGGATCCCTGGATTTGAAGGTTCTTGTAATCCATCGTATCATTTTTCTTCCTGATTCAATAATTGCTTTGTTATGCTCCCTAAACATCAGATGTCATCAGGTCGTCAGACATCATTCCAAATACTTTGCATACTGCTTTCCTAATATAGGCACATTTGATTGTGTTTTGAGCCCTGTACTTTGTTTAAGGTCTTCAATTTTATCATACCTGAGTGCCTGAAATGTATCACTGTTAAACATCACGTTATTCTCTGCTCCCCAGTCAAAAACTTTATTAATATACTGTATGTGTTTAGCTTTTCAATAGCTTCAGCAGAGGTAATTTTGATGCTGATTTTTGTGTCATCTGCAAAGGATGATACGAAGCTGTGACTTGTATTTTTGTCTATAGCTGATATGATAAAAATGAAAGCAGTGGTGCAAGGACTGTACCCTGCAGTAACAGAGCTTTTAACTGCACTTAGACTCTATTTTATTTGGTTGACTGTTACTCTTTGTTCTCGGTTCGACAGAAAATTGAATATCCACCGTCCTACTTCACCTGTTATTCCCATTGACTTCATTTTGTGTGCTATTACTCCATGGTCACATTTATCAAATGTCTTTGGGAAGTCTGTGAATACCACATCTGCATTTTGTTTTTCTTCTATTGCCTCAGTTATTTTGTCATAGTGGTCAAGTAGCTGTGAGAGGCATGATCTTCCCGCTCTAAATCCATGTTGGCCTGGATTATGAAGGTCATTGGTTTCCATGAAACTAGTGACCTGACTCCTGCTCACTCTCTCAAACACTTTCATTATGTGGGACATAAGTGCAACTGGTCTATAATTCTTAGCCAATGCTCTGCTCCCTCCATTGTGTAGAGGAGCTATGTCTGCTGATTAAAGCAAATCTGTTATCTCCCATGTGTACAAGCTCTTCTGCCACATTACACAGTGCCTGTGATACTGGCAACTTGTATTTCTTTATAAATATTGAATTCCATGAATTTGGACCCGGGGCCAAGTACATGGGTTTATCAATTTCTTTCAAAATCTTCCATGCTTATGCTGATATCATTTATATTTTCAGGGGATTGGATAACATGCATAAAGAAAGAATATGCTTCGGAAGTCAGTTGTTCTATTCCTTGTGTGGGATTTTTATTACTTGGAACAATTTCCCATTGAATGTTTGTAAGTACCCTATTTATTTTGTCCCAGTCTATCCTTTTATTATTAAAATTGAATTTACTGAATAACCCCTCTTGCTTTATAATTGTTTTAGGTTTATTATGAGTATTGATGTTAGTTTGCATTTCAATGAGCTTGTGATCTAAGTGCATCATGAAGTAATGAGCAATAGTAATAGTACAGTAGTAGTTACTGAAAAGAAGCAGGAGTAAAAAAAATAGGAGTTTGGGTTGCAAAGGCCAACAACCTCACAGATTAGATAATCCTGTGGGAACAGAACAACTCTTGAATCAAATCAATAGGCACCATAAGAGAGGGTTCTATTGCAAACCAACAACTTGTTGCTTGGTTGCAATTTTGTAGGTAAAAGTATCAGTAAGGGCTTTCAACATAATAAGCATTTGGCAGCTTGTCTCCACTGACCAAGGCAGTACCAAATGGGCCATCTGTTCATTCAAGAGAGCAAATGTTACAAAACAATAAAATATTATAACAAAATGTCTGTTCTCAAGGTGAAAGTAATATTCTTGAATCACACTCCACCCTGTGAATTATTTTGTGCCCAGAAGTTTAGCATTAACACCAGAATGTTACATGCACAAAACTCCTTTTTAAAATACTTCTTTGGAGGACACCTAAAACCACTATTGCAAGTTCCCTATGAGGGTGAAGCGAAAAAATATAAATGATAAATTGTATTTTTGGAAGAATTTGATATATCATTGGTTAAATCTAAGAATAATGTTTACTTGCAAACAGGAAGAGTTGGTTTAGACTAGGTCTTTGATGTATCTTTGTACATACACCCACAATTACCTGTCACTACCATGAACATCTCTCTTTTCTTCGAGTTTAAAGTACTACTATAGTTGAATGGGAACAGAATTTATGATTATCAATAAAATACAGCACTACATAAGGTTAGAAATACAAGGTCATCAAACAAATCACATATTTATTGACAAGTTTCCGAGAGAAAAAGAATATGTGAAAGATGTACAAAAATATATATTGCTAGATTCACATCATTCACATTATTGACTAACAACAGTATGGGTTAAAAAATGTTCCTCATCTGTTGGAGAAATATATCCATTTCATTATCAATGACAAAGAAATGCCTAACTAAAATATGGCTATTCAAAAACTATTTTCAAATAGTATGTATAAAATCATGCCTGCTCAATGCAGAATCAAATTTCATAATCATTGCAAAAATACCCTTTTGAGCTGAAGAATGTCATATAAAACTCTTCAAGCATAATAAAGCAGTTATGACAAGAGATGATTGTGGATTGTTTATTTCACAGTATATTGCACTATGGCTCCACTATCCCCCCCTCCTCATGTTAACATGACATGGCATATCTGCTTTGTTTTGTGGTATCACATCTAAAGAACCATGTAATATAACACACACTTTCAACACAAATGGTACCCCGAACAAAGCTCTTCATTTTCCATTGTCAGTTTCTTTTGATAAATATGTACCAACACAACCAATATGACCTACAACCAGCAATTTCTACTATCAAATAAGTAAACATATAATGATCAATTAATAACTTTGGCTATAATGCCCCAAAAGGAATTACATAATATATGACTGAGTATTGCTTGAGAACATTAAGTGGTAGTAAATAATCAGAAAATAAATAGGAAACCAATTATAGTAAGTACTACCAGCAGGTAAAGTGTCACATATATTTTGATTACCAACTACAATATATTACAACAAATCTAATTTTTGAGAAGTATAAGTAGTGCATGCATAGCATGAAACAATATAACGTAGGCTTACTGTTCATTTGTAATCAATATTAACTCAAGAGAAAACATTGCACCATTTTATATGTTATACCAAAATACACAATTCATCTAGGTATATATCTAAAAATTAACAAACTTATACATCAGAATTCAGCAGATAACCAATTTATAGATATTTTCATTTTTATTTCACTGTAATGTTGTGACCCACAGTATGTTCAGTCGTGCATTACAACTCCTACATAATATTGGAATCTTGAATGTCTAGGAATAATATACAAACCATAAATGCCATAAGAAGACAGTGTGTGAACTTTGTGCATGTACATGTATGCTAGGGGATATACACTAGTATATACATCATACCTAATAACCAGAACTGCACTACTTTGCCAAGTAAATAAGGCCCTATTTTGCCTAACAGCTAGAGCAATTTTTAAAAATTCATATGTTTCTCTCTAAATTAGCTCACCCATAATAATATTAACATTATATCAACAAATAATTAACAACCTGAATTAGTCTAGTCTTTACATAGATCTAGTTTTACATGTTAGGAAGTATTGACAAATAATAGGCATACAATATATAGGTTAGGTCAGGTTTCCAAGTTTTGACTCGAAAGAAAATCCTAATGCAAGGCAGGGCTATTTCATTTGAATTTCCCACCTGCTTTATTTTGAAAATACTGTAAGGGACAGTTTGTGAGCTACCCTGCTTGTAAGAATAGCAGGGGAAAACTAGGCCTGCTAGGTACTTTATTATTATATTAATGAAGTGAAGGTTTTTTTGTTGCCAACTCTCTCCGTTATAGATTCAAAATATCAAATGCCAGAATGGAGCACAAATTATAATACAATGTTACTTTCAGTAATACATTTAGATTATAAAAACTTAAAACAATATGGGGACACTACATATGAAGCACACAATATTAGGTTACCCCAGCCTTACAAAACAGAGAGTACTCCTCACACACTTCCATACATGTGCAATGCCAAGTTATGGAATGTGGAATAGGAGAAAATAGACCATACATAGCCTACAAATTGTGAAAAATCCTTAAACAAAATTACGATAAAGAAAAATCTAGGGGGGTTCTAGATAAAAAAAAAAAAAAAAATCACCACCTAAGGACCACAAAGAACATAGTGCAAGGAGCCTATGCTACACTTTCCAATGTCAGAACATGGACAGTCAAATACCAAAGAAATGGTCCACAACCTCTGAGTCCAAAGATGGTATATGCAGCAGTTCTATGGTTATCTTGAGATAATTTCGGGGCTTAGCATCCCTGCGGCCCGGTCTTCAACCAGGCCTCCTTTTTGTTATACACCCCCAGGAAGCAGCCCATAGCAGGTGTCTAACTCCCAGGTACCTATTTACTGCTAGGTGTACAAGGGCATCAGGGTGAAAGAAACTCTGCCCATTTGTTTCCGCCTCCACCGGGGATCAAACCCGGAACCTCAGGACTATGAATCCGAAGCGCTGTCCACTCAGCTGACAGGCCCCCCGGTGCTGGTGCCCATATCTTAAGAAGCACATCAACAAACTCAAAAAAGGTGCAAAGACATGCAACTAAATGGCAACCGGAATTGAAGGACAGGAGCCATATGCATTTAGGCACATAAATATGCCAAAACTAGAAGATTGAAGAAAAAGAGGCGATATGATCACTACGTACAAAATAGTAACAGGAATTGACAAAATTGATAGGGAAGAATTTCGGAGACCTGGAAATTCAAGAACAAGAGGTCGTAAATTTGAAGTAACGAACAATAATATAAATATAAAACTTTTAAAAATATAAAACCGTTTTATAAATATAACAATTATAAATATAAAACTTTTATTTTCTAAAAATTTGTCTTGTTAGGCAACTCTGCCTATTAAGTACCAACACATGTATATGTGTAGTAATAAGTGTACATGTGTGTGTGTGTGCGTGTGTATATAAATATGAAACTATGTATGTATAAACAGTATAAGTACAATATCTGGGTGTTGTTCATATACTGTAACTAATAGCCAAAGTTTGCTAACAAGCCAAAATTCCTTAAATATAAAAAGTTAAACAAATTGTCAGTTTTGATAGATATTTTAAAATTAATTTACTGTATGTGATATAGATTACATTTACTTTGAAGCAAAACTAACTTAGTAACCTGCCTAAGCAATGGAAAATTATGCCTAAATAAATTAGTAATTATTATCAATCTGTTCATTTCATTAAAATCAGAATTTTAAAAGACAATTAAAAAATACAAGGGTTGACAGTGCAGTTCTGGCTATTTGAAAATCAAACTGATAATATTTGAGTGAATTAGTGTCTATTTTAACACATCCTCAGTAGTAGTTGTAATGATAAACTGGGAGAAAAAGACAGTACTGTATTTGTATTTGATATATCACGTTATTATGATTTCTGTGTATACAGCACAGTACTTTATATATAGAATGATGATGAAAATGACAGGTTAAGTGTAGAAGCATACACTGTAAGGAATAAAACTAAGTGTAGGATATAAGCTGGAATAAGGTCATGTCACCTTTCATGGATGATGCACCTTACTGGAATACTTGTCCAGTAATGCTCTTCATTTTTTTTTAGTAAACAAATTGAAAATGTAATCAGAATGTACATGATACTGTGATGTACATATATCATAGCAGATTCAATAATATACACAATTTTCATTCCTTGTAAATATACAGTACAATATTGGTTTGTCTTATTATTTCTTCCAAGGGTGTGTTACAACAAAAAATTATTTCATGTTTCACTTTCCTTCATGGTATACATATATATATATATATTTATTTTAGACATTGTACACAGATACCACTACAGTATACTGTATTTATTTTGTCTTAAAATATAATGAAAAGTAAAGATACCAATAATATACAAGTAGGGCTGCTGGAAGTCATACCTCAGGCACTTCTCTATATATCTGTAACTACTAACTGGGAGCAGCATTGGACTGGTCAGTGGAGCACTGAGGTAGCAGGTACATATTTGCGGGTCAAGTCCGCCTCAGGTTACTGAGGTAGTTAGCTGGCCAAATGTACATTCCACTGGCTGATAAATTAATTTTGGTGACCATTCAAATAAGTAGCATAATTCTAATTGTAACTCGAGTACAATTAGGACCAATAAAAACAACACCAAATCTTTTTTTCAACAATTTGAGCCAGAAACTATTACACTCAAAAGTCATACTGTCATGGAATTTATTTATATGCAAGATTAATCTTAATTATCTACATCATCTATCCTTTCTGGGGAAAGCCCCTAGTGACTCCCTGAAGCTTACTATCATTGATAATGTGCCAGCTACTAGATCACATCAGCCACAGAATTCTATATGGACTACTGGGGGCCAAGAGCCAGAACCTGGTCCTCTCATACATGCATAGGGAGTAGTGGCATTTATATATTTATTATGTCATCACAGGAAAGGCACCCAGAAAGTCAGCAAAACAAAACGAACCACAGCTGGCTTTAGAAAAGACCAAAGCTTTAAGAACCGACAGAAGAACTCCCTGAAGAATGTAAATAAATGATCAAAAGGTTTTAAAACTAGTTCTCGAGGGAGTTCTTCTGGTGGTTCTTGAGGTTTTGGTCTTTTCTAAAACCAGCTATGGTCTGTTTAGTTTTACCGACTTTCTGGGTATGGTATGCTCCATGCACCTCTGTGAGCGGACCAGGTTCTGGCTCTGTCTCCAGTACGCCCTACAGAACTTCATGGCTGATGTGACCTAGTAGTTGGTACACTATCAGTGATAGTAGATTCAGGGAGCCTCCGGGGCTCATCCCAGAAATTGGCTTTTCATTTCATTCGACACACTGGGTTTTTTAATGGTGTATTAAGTTATACTCAACACACTGAAAATTCACAGATATAATGTTTATCTTACAAATTACAACTAATTTTACAGTGCCATAAATTACCATCTGCATTAAGTGCTTAGTCTTGTTATAGATCCAATTTCACTTATTATAACATTACACATTTAAATTACTTTTAAATTGGCATGTCCTATATCAATAGGTTATAGAGTATTACACATTAATTACTTTAATGCAAGTCACAATTATAGAAGACTGGTTTAATATCTTCTACAAATGTAGTTCCTGAAATATTTTTGCATTAGTGGAAAATTACAAAAATTTATTATCAGAAATGCACTCCTACATATAAATAACAACCTACAATATTTGGACAGTTATATAAAAATTCAGATTTGATGAGGAACCTATATTTTTTATCTTATATTTATTTTCATCAATAAATTATCAACACTATATCACATGAGTCAGGAAGTAAGAGCATTACAACCATTATGTCACGTTAACGTTCCTTCCCAAGCATCCAACCGCTGCTTTGCTGCTAACCTCTTGCGTGCTGTAACAAATTCAATCAAGAGCCATAAGTATATTGAAAGGAATACACTATAGTACGACTTCATTCAAACAAACCTCGCTCTACTGAAATCCTTCATTGGTTGTGCAAATTCATGTACATTAAAAAAATTAACAAATGTCTGTTTCTGTGAGGACTGCCCATTTAGTGAACCAAATCATTTAAAACAATAATACAGTATTTACAAAAGACCAGTGATGAATGTAATGAAACACCAATTTTTGGGTGAGCACTGGTGGTTTTCTGAAGCTACTGTTTCCGATGTAGGTGCCAACTATTAGGGGCCATCAATCGCTGTTCTCAGGTCTTCTGTTTTCTGAAGGGAGCCCCTTGTGGCTCCATGAAGCTTACTACCCAAGAAGGAAGAAATGGTCACACACCAGGGAGGAGGGAACACCACAGGTATCAAAACGAACACCAAGACCGCTGGACAACAGAGCCGACCCAATGACATACAGTACAGTGGTAATGAAACCCGGGAACTCTATCCAAACATGGGCCCCCCAACAGCCCGCACGACCTGCCTAAACCTCCATGCCTGAACTAGCCAGGACAGAGACATGAGGACAGCCAAAAAATGGCAAACCCCCAAACCCCACAGGTGTGAGGAAAGACCACAGGCTGGCACGCAGGGAAACACTGCGGACAACTTGAAAATAAAAACCCTGGAACTGGGGACCTAGAAGACCAGAGCAACCCACAAGGCACCCACCGAGGCAGAACCAGTGGCACAAGGGCCGTGGCAGAAACCACCACCCGAGAACAGCTGAAGCACCCCTCACTGTACAAGCAAACCTCAATGATGCAAGGACTCTTCCAGAGGACAACCGACCCCATTGCAGTCAGAAAAGAAGGGGCCAGCAACAACAAGGAAACAGCCCAACAGGGCAAAAGGTCATGAACTGGAGCCAGAAGAGAGCACCAAGCTCGGGTACCAGCAACCAGAAACAAGCCGAACAGAAGGGGAAACCAACATGGAATGGAAAAGAGAAAAGAAGTAACGTGGGCCAGAGACCAAGCCAGCCCAGGCTGTGCAAAGCAGGTTGGGGGAAAAGAGCCAAGAAAGTGTCAACCCCAAATGCAAACCACATTGGTCCTGCCAGCACCGCAAGAATAAAGAACATGAGGTGACAGAGGAGGCATAAGATGCTGACAAAGAGAAGCTAAAAGAAAAAAAGAAGGAATCAGACAAAACTAAGGACAGCAAAGAGGATGAAAGAACTCGAAGAGGACGAAGGCTTGGTTGGAGATGCCTGGAACCTCCAGAAAGTAGGTAGGTATATAACACCACACACCACACTCTGCTGCCCCAAGGAAAACAACAGGTGGGATATCTCAACAAAACCACCCGAGTGCCAAAAACCCAAGAGACAAAGGCAGGCCATCACGACCCGAGCCAAGTGCGAGAAAATGTACTGGGCCAGAAACAGGCTAAGGGAGAATCTAGAAGCGGGAAACACCAGACCCTACCACAAATCTACCAACCGAAGGCTGATAGAATGACCCAAACGGCCCACAACTGTAGGACCAGAAGGAGGCAAACTGGGCATGCCACCCCCACACCACAGTACCAACAGAAAAGAACCGCCAAAGGGCTGGCACGAACCCCGAGATGCCTCCTTGGAAGAACAGCACCAAACAAGATGCAGACAAGGCAGCAAAGACCCCGCCTGCCCAAACTGCCACACGCCAAAAAGGTGGCCCTCAATAGGACGACAGGGCCCAGGAGCAGAAAAATGAAACACCATAACTTCTGAGTAGAGGAGAGGTGGAAAAAAGGGCCTAAGCTGAATACTAGTGAGGTGACATAGTGAGGCCAAGAAGGATAAGTGGACTGGATCCTGGGTAGCAACCATATTAGCCTGGCCACAGGGAGTAGAAGAACTCCTGAAACCCTCTCCAGGTGAGCCATTAAGATGCAAGTCACATCCTAACCATATACTCAGTTAAACCACTCAGAAGAGTACAAGACTTGTGTAAATCTTTACATAAAATACACAAATACAGTACATAAAAGTAGGGGTCTTTATTTAATTTTTACTATATTAATTATTACTAAAAGATTTGTCTTACCTTTGGCATCTTTAAGTTTTTGTTTCTCTGCTTCACGAACCTCTCGTGAAATATTGACCTTCAATCCAAGAGCACCAGACACTAATCTCCGAGCTAGGGATGCAGAGGTGGCAGGACGGGGCTTGTATGGCAAAAGGGCCTCGGTGATGCGCATGGCTTTGGCCTTCGATGATTTTGTAGCCAGAGCTAGTGAACGAGTCTTCAAAAAAGGGTGGTCAACATCAAGAGCCTCAGCAGCTGAAAAAAAAATTACATTAATTATCTGGTCAGGTAAGAGTGTAAACAATAAAGGCCCATGCACGAATATGAAGAAACCAGCAGGTATGTATTCATACAACAGGTTGTGACAATCTTAAGGGGCCTGGTGCATGTGAAGACTTCAAAATATGAAATATAGTGAAAAATTTTAAACAAATCTCCCGTTATTTGGCATCAGCGTTGTGAAAATTTCATCCCAATATGTTTATATGTATTTTTTCTTGACTTCATTTCAGCACATATTGACCTACCACATGCCCAGCAGTCTTAATTAAAATCTTACAAGATATGTCATAAATTATAAGTATTACATTCATTGTCGAGAACTTTAAATGCAATTTTTATCTGTGAACAAAATTTTCAACTTTGAGACAATTAAAACCTCAGTTTCTGACCGATTCTCACCATTTTTACATATTATGTGTAAAGTTCTTAGTTCTAAGGTTTCCTCTGAATCGTTTAGTCATAAAGCCATAACATTTGTAGTTATAAATATTTTGCATATAAATTTGGCACATATTTGGGTGGCCACATTCAAAAAATGAGAATGAACATTATATGCCATTCTGAGACCACAATAAATAAAATAACAATTGGTGACATTATAAGATATTTACATTAATTTGAAGTTATTTTATTTATTTTTTATTTTTTTTCCTTTCTATGGTATGATGTTGATCCAATTATCATGAAGATTATGCCACCCAAAAAAAAAAAAAATTGAGTGTGTTTGAGGAAGTTTGGTGCACATGCACCGGGCCTCCTTAAGAGAATTAGAACAAAGCTTATAATGATGAGAGATCTCAACTATGGGGAGAAGAACTGGCCAGGAACAAAACCCATGATAAACCCAAAACAGGTAGAATGATTGCACAGAGAAATCACATTAACGTGATGTATAGTGAGTGCCCAGTGTACAGGACCAAATCCACATCATGGCTTCTATTGATTTGCTCAGTTTGAGGTTTGTGAAAGCCACATTGAAACTATTGAACATAACATGTCAAGAGAAGACACAAGTTACCTTTGGCATCCCCGCGAGATGAGATAGGCATCTCCTTGATGGAGATGATAGGCTACATCTCATGTCCATCAAGGAGAAGATACACACACACAAACAATAAATAATGAAATTCCACTAGGAGCCAGCAACCACTGTTAAAATGAAAACCACAGCAAAGTGAGATGATCAGAGACCAGCATACAGACAAAAGGAGTACAAGAAAATATGGGAATTCCTGGAGAGAGTGCAGTATGATGCAAAACTTGGGTGACATGAATATGCAAGGCATGGTGAACTCAATATCTTAAGATAGATTCACTCCAACTCTAACAGACAAGTAAGTACACCAGCTCATGGTAAGACAGTGTCATGAAGCTAAACAGATCATAAGAGATACAGATAAGATTAGGACTGAGGATATATTCGTATGATTAATATGTTAAACAAGTTGAGGGTACTCACCAACAAGGCCAGTTGGAAATATTCCCAGTGCATGGGTGTCATCCACCCATTTTATGTCAAAGCCAGTATTTTGAAATGTGTTGAAAACCATCATCAAATCTTGAGTTTTGAAAGAGACAGGAAAATCATATATCTCTATGACGTGTGCATACTCTTCCTCATTTATTAGAGGCTCTTTGGGCTCAAAGGTATAATAATCATTTGCTGGTTTCTCTAACTTCACATCTCCAATAGTATCAGTAAGCTGACGCTTGATATCAGGATCAAGGCATTCCCCAGCATCATCGTATAGGTTGTCCCACGAATCTTCTTCTTCATCAGCCCAGTTGAAGGAAAATTTCTTGAGGTTCTTCTTTTCTTCCTTTTCTTCAGTCCCTAGTTCTTTAATCTCAATGTGAGTTTCTTTGGCATCATTGTCAGAGGTCATTTCCTCAGTTGAATCTTCGGTCGACTCTGTAGCCGTTTCTTCAGTTTTAGCCTCATAGAAGACTTCCCCTTCAGAAATTATTCCACTAGTCTGAAGATCAGAGACTTCATACTCAGAGGTATTTTGTTGATTGTTTAAGATGCTAGAATTTGGAACATTTTCCATACTTTTTTCCTTGTAATCTGATGATTCCACAGATTGACCTAAGTCAACAGAATTGGTGAAGGAATCTTCAATTTTCAAATTTTCTTCAATTTCATTTTTCAATCGAGTTCTTTTATTGCTTATAGGTGAATTCTGGATGGTATGTGGAGAAAGTTCATCAGTATTCTTGTGGTTATTTTTTCCATGGGTATCATCACTGCCTTGATGTAACTTATTAGGTATTTCTTGATCCATTTCATGACAGACATTTTTACTTATTTCACTGGATGAACTATGATCTATCGGATCAGATATACTACAACTACTATAACTATTTTCTAAAATTTTTAAATCGACAGAACATGGACGAGCCCCACTACCAGGAGTTTTGTGATGCTTAACTGGTAAGGTATGGCATCTCTTATTTTCCTCAATAACTTTTTTTGTTGGACTTTTTGTACTTTCACCAAAATCCAATGCAACATTTGGTAATGAGCCAAGTCTTCCAGTGGGTGGTTTGCCGGGTGAATTTCTAGTATGATAATATATAACAGATCCTTTGGCAGGACTTCCTGGATTTGAACCTCCTCTCCAGTTGTGACTAGGACTCTGCTGAGGCGTTCGTTCACGGCTTGAATTGCGGCTATGAGTACGACTATTATTAATACTACTGTAACGGTCGTAGTTGTCATAACCTCGGTCATACCGTTCAGGAGTTGTGTTGTAGTTACTGTTGTAAAAAACTCGCTCACAACTACCAAACCCTTTATCCCCTTGGCCATTATTAAACTGATCCCTATTGTTTGAGGTATGACATACAGAACCTTTTGTGCCTAAATTTTTGTCTGCATCATTATTATGGTCAACACTAGGTTCTCTACTATGGGAATGTCTCCTACGATGTCTTCTGCTCCTTCTTGACCGTTGACTAGACTCAACTGGATGAACTACATTTTCCTTACTATGCACACTGTGAATTTCTCGGGTTGGGGTAGGACTCTTCTGCGCACTACCCACATTATTGCTAAGCAATTTACTATTCTTTGGTGAAGGAGAATTATTAACAGAATCATTTTCCCAATGGGAATGCTCATTATGTCTTGTTTCAGAATCTTGATTTAGACAGCGTTCAATTAACTGGAGTGTTTGAGAATTAAACCGTCCTCCACCTTTGTTTCTACCATAACCTGGAGTCAATTCTCTACTTAAATCTCCCTTAGAAACTGGAGGCTTTCCTCTCACTTTTTCTGTTTCACCGTCATATACTGAAAACTGACTACCTTGACAGCTTCCCTGTTTGTTATATCTATTTTGTCCACTGAATTCTGAAACAACAGAACATACTGATAATGCAGGAGATGGAGGTCTTGGGATATGTTCATAGTCATGCATGGGTGTGGGCGTTTCACGCGCAGAACCTGTGTCTGTAGGGCCATGACGCCTTCCTCGGGGTATATACAATACCTGATCCGGTCGTCTACCTCTTCCTTTATTCAAATAATCTCCCCCAGTAGTCACATTGCTGCTTTCACTGTCAGTTCTTTGTCTGCTAGACGGTATTTGGTATGGATGATGATTGGCTTGTTGTTGATAATGGTTTTCCTGTGGGTATTGATTTCTGTGAGGATCCTGATAAGTATTAAATTGTTGATGTGGAAAGTGTTGCTGTCTGTGTTGATATGACTGTTGATGGTAGAAATACTGTTGTTGCTGCTGAAAGGAAGTGTTATCTTCTCTTGTGCTACGTGCAGGTGGTGGTCTGTAGATCTGTGCAGCTGCTTTACCTGCAATAAAAATATATATTTATTCTTTATTTGCTCTTTAATTAAGTTGCAAGATTTGTGAGTAAATAAGTACAACCTACCCAACATGAACCTTAGTCCTGGCGTTGTTGCTTCCCTTTCACAGTACATATCTTCCTGGTACATGAATAATATAGATTATATTCAACTTAGAAATAGTAGACCCAGTTCTAGCTGGGTCAGAACGTCTTCATATGGGTGTAATTACACTCATTCCATTTGTACCTTTCATTGTAATTGATGACGTTTATATAAATATATGAAGACGTTCTTCCTTCATGTTTTGTAAAAATTGTATAAGATTCTTATGGCCAATACCAAAAAAATGGTTGGTTGTCTGTATGTCCAGAAGTGATAATAATATCTTCATCATAAATTATATAAAGCCTGCTTTTGACTGTCTTGTCAATCAAGAGCTTATTTTTTTTTTAATTTTCTAAGAGCACAAGAGCCAGTAATTTTGTCTCTCCTACCCTGTTCAGAAAGTGCAAGTGAGTATACTGAGCAGTACTCAGGATGGGACAGCACCAGTGATTTAATTAGTATTAGCATTGCTGTGGGGTCTCTGAATTTTAATGTTCTCATAATCCATTCTGTCATTTTCCCTAACTGCCACTATATTTGCTTGGTTATGTTCACTAAATGTCAGGTTGTCAGGCATCATAAACCAACGAAGGGTCCACCACCAGAGGGGCCCCTCTAGAAGCCAACCGACTCATTCTATTAAGTCAATGATCATTCTAACAGATTACAGCGTTCATTCTTAAAGAAGGAAGCACTACTGTTTTCTAACTTTGACAGATGAAGGGCACCATGAGCCGTATAGGCACTGTATTACTTGTACAAATTTACACAAGACACGGACAAACATGAATCAAAGTCAGTAAAACTAAAATTGTAGAAACTGACCACGACGACGATTACTATCGGCATACTGCTCTGGAGGCATGGTTACTGGCATGTTCTCTGGAGCACTGCTGCTTGATGACCAACACTGATCTTCTTCGCCAATTTCTTTTTTAGATTCGGGAGACAATCTGGAAAAAAAGTACAGTAATATATGTACCATCGTTTTCTGTGAAGGACACATTACATACATTACACCTAACACAATAAACTTGACAGTTGAGAATACTGGAAGAACAGTAAGAATAAATTTACCTAATTTACCCTGCACACCTAAAAGTGTGCAGCAACCACACTAAGATAATGTGGCAACTATAAGTACTTAAATTATTCTCAAAATATTCCACATTCCAAGAAGTTCTATTACAAGGAATTAAAAGTTCCCATCTCACACAATATCCACAAACCTGTAACAAATTCCCAAGAATTTCATACTTACAGGAATCTCACATACCACTAATAGCAGTTACATTACCCTACAAGAAATCCTTGAACTTCCCGTCAACCACAGTAAGGAACTAAACTAGGTTCAACACAGTACTCAAATGTATGTACTGAAAGGTGGCCAGACATGCAGCATATTCAGTCAAAATCGACCAGTGGTTCAGTGACAAATGCTTTGGATATACTGTACTGCAGACCATCTCCAATGCCAATAGCATTCGCTCAATGCCATTGAGCGCACTCACCGTAATGCTCAACTAGTCACTACGCTGTCACATCGTGCTTCTTCAAACAACTGTTAAGATATATATTTACTATGCTGTGTTTTCTACTACCAAAACTAATGTAACAATAAAACATTACAATGTTTTCTTTCTCAATAAAATTACTGGTGCAGATGAGTTATGATAACCTAGCTGAAAATATATTATTACAATTCTTGATATGGTCCAGGAAGGACCGAAACAGTGTTTCTTAATTTTCTGATGTGTGATTCACAACTGCAAGAAAAATGACAAGTTAGATAAAAGAGAACCTTTCAAACAAGAGATGCTATACCAATGATGATACTTCAAGATGCTAGTTCTCTCTATAGTGGAATACTGTTGCACAATAACAGCCCCAATGAAAGAAATTGCTGAGCCGGAAAGCATGCAGACATCCTTTACTGCTCAAACCCACTCAATAAAACATCTAAATTATTTGAACCAATTAAAAATGCTTAAATCTATATTCCCTAGAGTGCAGGCAGGAGACATACAAAATCATTTACACACAGAAAATATTAGAGAGGTTGGTTCCTAATCTGCACATAGAAATAACATGAGACCAGAAGGCATGGCAGGATATGCAGAATACCCCCATTGAAAAACAGGTGGAATAGGTACTCTGAGAAAGAACTCCATGAACATCAGAGGCCTGAGACTATTCAACATGCTTCTACTACACATAAGGAACATAACTGGCTGACCCCTCACAGGGGAAAAGGGATGGGGGTGCAACCGTTCACAGCTTACCGAGTATGTACTAAGGTCAAGCCTCGTGGCCGCTGTACACAGAGACTGGTCTGTGTTGCCTCACTATTGCACTAAATTATACATTCCAACTTTTCCAGGTGGAAATTTCCTACAGTTTCAAACCTTTATATCAGTTGTGTTACCGTTCACTATTCACTGTATCCCTATGCAGGCGATGAGTCACAATAACGTGGCTAAAGTATGTTGACCAGACCACACACTAGAAGGTGAAGGGACGACGACGTTTCGGTCCGTCCTGGACCATTCACAAGTCGATTGTGATGAGGAAGTAGACACAGGCAATAAATAGGCAAGAGAGCTGAGCAGCAAAGTAAGGTGTAGTAGTAATAATAAGAACTGCAGAGGCAGTAAGAACGAGGCAGCTCCCATTATAACCACCAAATGAGGAGATGAGGTACTTTCAGTAGGAGCTCCATCGGCGTGGCACAACACCTACTCTGATTGATGATTGATGAAGACTAAGCCACTCAAGAGGTGGCACGGGTATTAATAACCCGTAACACCTACTCCACAAAAGACTTCCTCATGAAAGCCACCTCACCGAACTCCAATGACAGCACGGCCATGTCAACTTGTAGCCAGGATCAACCATCGGCTCAGTAAAGAAAAAATGGAAGACTTAAAGGCCTTCATTAACTCACCAGCTCCAACTCTATAATTGGTACAGCCAACCCTGCGAGACAGATAAGAACATAAGAACAAAGGTAACTGCAGAAGGCCTATTGGCCCATACGAGGCAGCTCCTATCTATAACCACCCAATCCCACTCATATACATGTCCAACCCGCGCTTGAAACAATCGAGGGACCCCACCTCCACCACGTTACGCGGTATTTGGTTCCACAAATCAACAACCCTGTTACCGAACCAGTATTTACCCAAGACTTTCCTAAATCTAAACTTATCCAATTTATACCCATTGTTTCGTGTTTTGTCTTGAGTTGATATTTTTAATACCCTATTAATATCCCCTTTGTTATGTCCATTCATCCACTTGTAAACTTCTATCATGTCACCCCTAACTCTTCGCCTTTCCAGTGAATGCAATTTAAGCTTTATTAATCTTGAAAGACAAAGCTTTGTAACATTAGAACGTAAGGATCTTATTATGTTTTCACATGCATTATTCAAATGAATAATACCAACCTTTTGAAGCGAGAGGCTTATATTAAGAACATAAGAACAAAGATAACTGCAGAAGGCATATTGGCCCATACGAGGCATCTCCTATTTATAACCACCCAATCTCATTCATATATATGTCTAACCTACGCTTGAAACAATCAAAGAATTCTACTTCTATTACGTTACGTGGTAATTGGATTTATTAATCGCAGCGTTAGTAACAAGACACCTGGTGTGGTTCGCAAGCTATATCTTGCTCTAGTTAGGCCCCATTTAGATTATGCAGTTCAGTTTTGGTCGCCATATTATAGAATGGATATAAATTCACTTGAACGTGTCCAGCGTAGGATGACTAAGTTAATTCCCCAAATTAGAAATCTTTCATATGAAGAAAGATTAACAAAGCTTAAGTTGCATTCACTGGAAAGGCGAAGAGTTAGGGGCGACATGATAGAGGTTTACAAGTGGGTGAATGGACATAACAAGGGGGATATTAATAGGGTATTAAAAGTATCAACACAGGACAGAACACGAAACAATGGGTATAAATTGGATAAGTTTAGATTTAGGAAAGACTTGGGTAAATACTGGTTCAGTAACAGGGTTGTAGATTTGTGGAACCAATTGCCGCGTAACGTGGTGGAGGTGGGGTCCCTCGATTGTTTCAAGCGCGGGTTGGACAAGTATATGAGTGGGATTGGGTGGTTATAGAATAGGAGCTGCCTCGTATGGGCCAATAGGCCTTCTGCAGTTACCTTTGTTCTTATGTTCTTATGTTCTTAATTGGTTCCACAAACCAACAACCCTGTTACCGAACCAGTTTTTACCTAGGTCTTTCCTAAATAGTAAAGATCCTTTATAGGGGTGACATGCATTCACTGGAAAGGCGAAAAGTTAGGGGTGACATGATAGAGGTTTACAAGTGGATGAATGGAAACAACAAAGGAGATATTAATAGGGTATTAAAAGTGTCAACACAAGACAGAACACGAAACAATGGGTATAAATTGGATAAGTTTAGATTTAGGAAAGACTTGGGTAAATACTGGTTCAGTAACAGGGTTGTTGATGTGTGGAACCAATTGCCGCGTAACGTGGTGGAGGTGGGGTCCCTCGATTGTTTCAAGCGTGGGTTGGACATGTATATGAGTGAGATTGGGTGGTTATAAATAGGAGCTGCCTCGTATGGGCCAATAGGCCTTCTGCAGTTGCCTTTGTTCTTTTTTCTTATGACTATTACTCACTGGATTCTATTAGGTAATTGTAGATCCATCTTCCTTTTGAACACATTTTGTGTAAATGTATTCATGGTCACATTTATCGAAGGCTTTTGCGAAATCTGTATATATTACGTCAGCGATATTTTTGTCTTACATGGCATCTAAGGCCACGTCATAGTGGTCCATAAATTGTGATAGGAAAGAGCGCCCTGTTCTGAAACCGTGTTGTCCAGGGTTATGTAGAAGCTGTGATAACATGTATTTTGTGATCCTCTTATCACTCGGCAAACTTTCGCTTGTTTTGATACTTTATATGTTTGTAAATACGAAAGATGTTATCGTATTTGTGAAAGTGCTAGATGTTTACGTGGTGTTAATATCTGTGGTTCCGATAGGGCGCCACAGTGTGTGTCCTGTCTAGCATCTGACCAAATTGATGATAGTTATAGCTAGGAGCTGCCTCGTATGGGCCAATAGACCTTCTGCAGTTACCTTGTTCTTATAGGAGGTTCGACATTTTTTGTCATTCTTTTCCTATCCAACTAAAAAATCTCCCTGCTATCTATGAGCATTGTTGTATTCATAATGGTATTCTTTCGATTTTATTCGTTTGGTTCCTTTGATATGAAATGCTGGACAGTCTGTTAAAACATTCCTTCTTGTTTAGTGATTGTTAACACAGTTTTGGGTGGCATAGTGGTAAGACACTCGCTCCACGCGTCGCCAGCAGTTTGGCCCCGGTTTGTATCTTGGCCGGGGAGGATTGACTAGGCACCCATGCTTAACTGTACGCTTCTATTAACACAGCAATGATTGTGTACCTGGTTGTTAAACGATTGGCGAGTCTTAATCCTGATAAACTAATGGACAAAGCTTACCATGAGCTAAGGGAAGGGAAAAGCTTTGAGCCTGCTAACAGGAGTCAGAAGTCTGTTCCCGTACCCACCTGTGTAAACAAAAACAAATCTAAATTTTGCTGGACAAAGCCCGACCTACAAAAACTATCAGCTTACAGTACACCAAAGTCAACCTCAGCATATCTCGATTAATTGTATTTTGCACTACCAAAACAAGTTATTTTGCGTAGGTGCGTCAGAGAAAGATTCCGGTGGCCAGAGTGGCGTTTGTACTGGGCGTATGGTGGGCCGTGCATACCAACCAGGGCAGCCACAGCGGCAGTGGTTGTGTGTGACACGCTGGCATGGGTCCAAATGGGGATGAACCAAGCTGCCAACTTGGCTACCAAACGTGTGCTCGGTGCCGCTGCTCTCGCACACAATGGTCACTGCCTCCTCTTCTGGCACCACACTCAACCTTTCCTTACACCCCAACACTCGCACGCTTACCATTTTCCCGCAAATATTTAACACCAGAGAGAACATAGAGCCATGAGAGAGTGTATCATAGGAGTAGATGTTGTAGAGAACCTTGTCACACATCCTCTGCACCTGAGCCCTGCAACGTGACACACGTGTCACAGCCACTTCAACAACAACGGCATTCCCTGCTCCTATTACTCATACCTTGCGATCATAACTAGTAATCTTACTTAACTCGTACAGAAATAATACAAACAAAACAGAACCGGTGGCTCGTATTTTGAATGCACTTTGGTTATCTCAAGAGTGGCGATGGTTGCTTCTAGAGGCAGCCCACCGAGCCAATGTGGGACTGTTGTTTTAGATTCAGCTAAGCAGAACGAAAAGTTCCAAGTAGCAGGGGCTATGGTGAGCCCGTAGCACAGGACCTGGCACAGTCCTGTAACACAGGACCACAGTCCTGTAACACAGGACCACAGTCCTGTAACACAGGACCACAGTCCTGTAACACAGGACCACAGTCCTGTAACACAGGACCACAGTCCTGTAACACAGGACCACAGTCCTGTAACACAGGACCACAGTCCTGTAACACAGGACCACAGTCCTGTAACACAGGACCACAGTCCTGTAACACAGGACCACAGTCCTGTAACACAGGACCACAGTCCTGTAACACAGGACCACAGTCCTGTAACACAGGACCACAGAGAAGCTGTAACGTCAATGTGGGGCGTCACCAAGTTTGTGAGACAAAGCTGAGACGCGGAGCACGAGTCCCAGCCCAGTCATCGAGTACTCGGTGACACCACCACTTCCCGCTGCTGCTTAAAACAGAACATAAGATTCAAGTTAACTACAGAACGCCTATTGGACCATACGAGGCCGTAGCTATTTATATCCACCCCAGACTCTTTCCTTTATATCGCGCAATTTGGTCCACAAATTATGGTCCACAAATGTTATGAAAAACATAAATTAATAATTGAGTCGCAACATGGTTTTATAAATGGCCGTTCATGTTTAACAAATTTGTTATCTTTTTATTCTAGCATTGTTGAGGCAGTTGATAGTGGTAAGGATTGCGATGTTGTATACCTTGACTTTAGCAAAGCTTTTGATACAGTGCCACATGAAAGACTGATTAAAAAGATAGAGTCTCATGGTATTGGGGGTGCTATATTAAGCTGGATTAGGGCATGGCTATACCAAAGGAAACAGAGAGTTAGTATAAATGGAATCAAGTCAGAGTGGGAAAATGTTGTAAGTGGAGTGCCTCAAGGCTCTGTCCTGGGACCTCTGTTGTTTATAATATATATAAATGATTTAGATTCAGGTTTGAGTAGCAACATTTGCAAATTTGCCGATGATACGAAAATCGGTAGGGAAATTAATTCGGAGGAGGACTCACTATCACTTCAAGTTGATCTAGATAGGGTTTTGAAATGGTCAAAGGATTGGCAGATGCAGTTTAATGCTGATAAATGTAAAGTTCTGAGGTTAGGTAATGATGATAGAGTTACAAGATACGAGCTAGATGGTGTTGTGATTGCGAAGTCGGATTGCGAAAGGGATCTGGGAGTTATGATTAGTAAGAATTTAAAACAAAAGGATCAATGCATAAATGTTCGTAATAAGGCAAATCGGACACTTGGATTTATTAATCGCAGCGTTAGTAACAAGACACCTGGTGTGGTTCTCAAGCTATATCTTGCTCTAGTTAGGCCCCATTTAGATTATGCAGTTCAGTTTTGGTCGCCATATTATAGAATGGATATAAATTCACTTGAACGTGTCCAGCGTAGGATGACTAAGTTAATTCCCCAAATTAGAAATCTTTCATATGAAGAAAGATTAACAAAGCTTAAGTTGCATTCACTGGAAAGGCGAAGAGTTAGGGGCGACATGATAGAGGTTTACAAGTGGATGAATGGACATAACCGGGGGGATATTAATAGGGTATTAAAAGTATCAACACAGGACAGAACACGAAACAATGGGTATAAATTGGATAAGTTTAGATTTAGGAAAGACTTGGGTAAATACTGGTTCAGTAACAGGGTTGTTGATTTGTGGAACCAATTGCCGCGTAACATTGTGGAGGTGGGGTCCCTCGATTGTTTCAAGCACGGGTTGGACAAGTATATGAGTGGGATTGGGTGGTTATAGAATAGGAGCTGCCTCGTATGGGCCAATAGGCCTTCTGCAGTTACCTTTGTTCTTATGTTCTTATGTTCTTAAATCGAATCTGTGAGCAGGGGTCGGAAGGGAGAACCCCAGTGAGCAGGGTTCCAGAGAGATTACAGAGGGCACAAAAGATCTTTATCAGACTCTAACGGAGATTATTACATTAACAATTTAATCTATCTTCACACCTTATATTATAATGTTAGCTAGCTACAGAGAATGTTTCATTTCAATAGCATTGGAAACGGCAAATTTCAATATTTACAGTTAATCATTATACATTAATGATAGGTCTTGTCGTTAATATATAATTGTTTGAGCTATGGAGATATTGCAGGGGTCAGAGGGTAGCTGCCGTTTGTTATTATTAGTCTTGACAATACACTACTTGCTTCTTAATCTCATATGTCGTGTATCTACTGGAAGCGAAATATGGATCACTGTGCCTACTGACCTTTAACCCGACGCCAGTGGGAGCCATCTAGACCGACCTCAATCACTCAATATAACACGCTCCACTTTCACCCCGAAATGTTTTAACATTCGCTTCTGTCTCCAGCTCTCATGCTATTTATATCAAGAGTTATTTTTAACTTGTATTAACACAGTCCTTATTCCTCTTGAACCTTTTCCTGCACATTGAAATAATTACTTATAGGATAAGACGTATGATTAATGAACTTCTTTCAACGTTCAAGAGGGAACTTGATTGCCGGGAATTACCTGTATATCCTGTGGATTACTCAGGGCATATGATTCACCGGGCTGTGATTCCTGCATACATGCAGCGGTGTTTAACAGACTAGTTGACCAAACCAACAAGCAGAATGCTTGGTCAGGGTTACCGCCTACTATCCACTGGTCCAACTACGTTTATCGAGACAATAAAATACATCTCAAAGGGATAGAGTAGTTTAGGGTATTTCTACCTTCGTTATACACTGGCAGACACTGTGGAGGAACGCGCCTATATGTGAAGGTGTGGCATTAAAAGTACCTTACTTTCAGTGCCTTACTTACTTTGTACCTTACTTAAAAGGACAGACTTACCTGGGGTGGTGGTGGTGCTGGTGACGACGACTCTTGCTACAGGAGTCTCCGTCGTCCTTCCCGTTGTCGTTATCACCGTACGACTTGAGCTTCTTCCGTCTCCCTCCCTCACTCACAGTACTTTTGACACTCTCACTGTACTCATCATTTCCGTTTACCTTCACTACTGTGTCCTCACCATCAAACACACGGTGTTCACTCTCCGTACCACTTGGGCTTTGTAACGTTTTAATTTTTGCATCTGGGTTTTTTCCCTCTATTTCACACTCATTGGTTTTATCACTAGTTGCTTGTGGTAAGTTTTTACTTTGGTCCACTCTGTCTTTCTGACGTTTGTTTCTCCTGTTCCTCCTCCTCTTGCTTTGTGTTTCTTCTGTGTTGTCCTTCACATGTTGGGTATTGTCGGGGCGTGCGGCCCCTGCTGCTCCACCGCCTCGTGACAAAGACTGACTACTGCTGCGGCTGCGGTTATTCCTGGGTCGTCCCGCCTGCCGCCGCTCTCTGCCGTCTTCCCCTCGCTGCTCCCGCCCTGCCTGCGTCCGGGCTGCGGCTTCCCCTCCGCCTGCTGCTCTCTGCCCCGATTCTTGACTCTGCTGCCGCCTCAACTCTGGCTTCTTCTCTCTTACCTGCTTCTCTGGTTCACTCTCATCTTTATGTGGTTTGGATCCTTGTTGTCTTTCTTCATTTGTGTCTTGTCTTTCCTGTGGTAATTTCTCTTCTTTTGTGGCGATTTTCTCTACCGTTTTTGTCGCCTTATTTTCTTGACTAGTCTGTCGTTGAGGTAGCTTGCCCAGATGTTGTTGTTGTTGTTGTTGTTGTTGTTGTTGTTGTTGTTGTTGCTGCTGCTGCTGCTGTTGCTGCTGCTGTTGCTGCTGCTGTTGCTGCTGCTGCTGCTGTTGCTGCTGCTGGTGTTGCTGCTGCTGGGGCGACGTACTGGCAGTCTTACACTTAGGTCTGGGAGAGGAGGGTCGCCGGGGGTTCCTGAAGGTGACTGCTGTGCGCCGCTGATCGTCCTGACCAACGCTGACGGTGGCCAGGTCGGGGAAGTGCTCCTCCACAGTCTTGTGTATCAGGAACCGCCGGCGGGGGTTCACCGCCGGGAACAACAGCGCTCTGCAACAACACACAAATGTTTCATTTTAACTTACATCTCTTACTACATGTTTGATATCAAATGATATATACTTGAATATGGATATACATAAAGATACATACACTACAGCAGAATACGCAGAGTTAAATTCCTAAACTTGTATATTTTTGCATTTGCTGTAAAACACTTTTCTATACAATGAGTGAGACGTGTGTGTGTGTGTGTGTGTGTGTGTACCCTTTCCCAGCCAGCACTCCTTAGGAGACGCAGCGTGTTCCCAGATGCTGTGCCACGCTGTCTTCCCAGAGCACATTAATGTCTTGGCACCGGGGTCTCGCCCTCCCCCCTTTATTTCACTTGGCATTATCACTGGTCTATATGGTGCCACACCCGCCAAACTACCAGTCTCGCTTTTAGCTTGTGGCCAACTGTGTGGTGCTGGGGAAGTGGTGGGGGGATGTTAGGTCTTGGGGGGGGGGGAGGTGCTGTGTTTGGGGGGTGATGCTGTGTTTGGGGGGGAGGTGCTGTATTCACCTAGTTGTGCTTGCGGGGGTTGAGCTCTGCTCTTTCGGCTCGCCTCTCAACTGTTTCTAACTACTACTATTTTTTTCACATCACACGCGCACACTCCAGGAAGCAGCCCGTGACAGCTGACCAACTCCCAGGTACCTATTTACTGCTAGGTAACAGAGGCATAGGGTGAAAGAAATTCTGCCCAATGTTTCTCGTCGGCGCTCGGGTCCAGCAACTGTGACAGGCAGGAGCGTCCTGTTCTGAAACCATGTTGTCCGGGGTTATGGAGATGCTGTGATTCCATATATTTTGTGATCTTATTTCTTAGCACTCTCAAAAGACTTATGTGTGATGTTAGTGCTATCGGTCTGTAATTTTTTGCCTCTGCCTTATTTCCTCCTTTATGGAGTGGTGCTATCTCTGCTTTTCTAGTATGCCATGGATAATGCCAGTATGTAGGCTCTGTCTCCAAAGAATGTGAAGGGTTGCGATAGTGTTTTTTTTACAGTTCTTGATGAATATAGTTCCAAGAATCAGGGCCTGATGCAGAGTGCATAGGCATATTGTCTATGGCTTCTTGAAAATCCAATGGGAATAGGATGCCATCTGATATATGATTTGATATTGGTATCACATCTATGAAAAATTCATTTGGATTATCAATCTTCAGAGTGTTTAGTGGCTCGCTGAAGGAATCAATGAGTCATATTGATTCCTCAGTATTTCGCTCAATTCTTTGTTGTCATCTGTGAAAGTTCCATCTCCCTTTCGCAGGGGCCCGATACTAGATGTAGTTTTTGATCTTGATTTGCATTGGAGAAAAACTAGAGAAAAAACATAGGAGGCTAACTCCATTCATAACTTTAAAAGCAGGTAAAGAAATAGAGAAATAGGCCAGGAGTCAATACATTAGACAACCAACGGCTAGAAAAGCTGGGTCCAAGAGCTACAGCTCAATCCTACAGGCACAAATACGTGAGTACACACACGTAATAGAATTCTACGATCAGGTGACAAAGATTAAGCAAGAAAGAGAAGGATGGGCTGACTGCATTTTCTTGGACTGTCGGAAAGCCTTTGACACAGTACCCCATAAGAGGCTGGTGCATAAGCTGGAGAAACAGACAGGAGTAACTGGTAGGGTGCTCCCGTGGTGCTCCTAAGCAATAGGAAGCACAGAGTTACAGTGAGGGGTGAGACCTCAGATTGGCGTGAAGTTACCAGTGGGGTCCCATAGGGCTCAATACTCGGACCTATCCTGTTTCTGATATACGTAAATGATCTCCCAGAGGGTATTGACTCATTCCTCTCAATGTTTGCTGACGATGCCAAAATTATGAGAAGGGTTAAGACAGAGGAGGACTGCTTGAGGCTTCAAGAAGACCTGGATAAACTGAAGGAATGGTCCAACAAATGGTTGTTAGAGTTTAACCCAAGCAAATGTAATGTAATGAAGATAGGTGTAGGGAGCAAGAGACAAGATACAAGGTATTATTTGGGAGATGAAATTCTTCAAGAATCAGAGAGAAAAATAGACCTGGGGGTTGATATCACGCCAGACCTGTCCCCTGAAGCCCATATCAAGAGGATAACATCAGTGGCATATGCCAGGTTGGCCAACATAAGAACGGCCTTTAGAAACTTGTGTAAGGAATCAATCGGACCTTTGTATATCACATATGACAAACCAATCCTGGAGTATGCAGCTCCAGCATGGAGTCCATATCTAGTCAAGCATAAGATTAAACTGGAAAAGGATCAAAGGTTTGCCACCAACTAGTACCTGAACTGAGGGGCATGAGCTACGAGGAAAGACTACGAGAATTAAAAGTCACGTCGCTGGAAGACAGAAGAGTTAGGGGGGACATGATCATCACATATAAGATTATCAAAGGAATTGATAGGGGTAGATAAAAATAGACTATTTAACACAAGGGGCACTAGGGGACACAGGTGAAAGTTGAGTGCCCAAATGAGCCATAGAGACATTAGAAAGAATTTAGTTAGTGTCAGAATATTTGGCAAATGGAATGCAATAGGAAGTGATGTGGTAGAGGCAGACTCTATACACAGTTTCAAGTGTAGATGTGATAGAGCCCAATAGTGTCAGGAACATGTACATCAGTTGATTGACGGTTGAGAGGCGGGACCAAGGAGCCGAAGTTCAACCCCGCTAGCACAACTAGGCGAGTACACACAAGCACACAAAGAAGGTCCTCTTACTTACGAGGGAGAGACATCGTTAAGATGATGGTAGAGGTACTGATGGAACATGTTGGGTGAGTGTGTGTTCTCCGTCTACCACAGCTGCCACCACCCAGCTGCTAGGCTCACAGCTGCCACCACCCAGCCAGAGGAGCATGGTGTACGAACATGGCAGCCGACACACTTATTCTTCACAGTTTAACATTGGCTCCGCTACGCGAGGCGGACTTCCATTTTTCTTGGTGTATTAAGGTGGGGAAACACGGTCCACGAGGGATGGTGGCCCTGGTGGTGGAGTCACCGCTGGTGAAGTTGAGTGATACTTTTCAAGACAATAGTGCTCCCTAGGGTGCAGTACTGTTGTATACCAACAACCCCCATACAGAGCTGGAGACATTCACTACACATAGGGGCATAACTGGTCAACCCCTCGCCACTAGTGTTCAAGAGAGAATTTGATAAACACCTCCAACGTCAGGCTGCAAGCAGCCGCACCCAACAGCCTGGTTGACCAGTCGGGGACCGGGCCGCGGAGACGCTGATCCTCGGGACCACCACAAGGTAAGGTAGCCCACATACTGATGTCACTGCTGATCAAATGTTATTTTCTAAACCTATTATATATTACAATTAAACATTTAATTCCGTATTATTTTATGAATGATTGTCTATATATAATATACTCATTGGTAAACTAATTAACCGCACCGCTGGGAGACGGCGTCCCCCCCTCACCCCCCTTGGAGAGGGGTCGCGCGCCCCCCTCGCCACCAAAATAAAGGTACACTCAGACAACCCCCCTTCCCTCAATAAAAGTGTTGGATGATATTTCCAGTCCATTTGGAAGTGTGCTGTCATACTTTCTCTGTCTGGCTCTTGCACGACACCACGTTCACAGCCTCGGCCCTACTTCTGCTTGTCCACACATTCCCCGCCCATCACTCTCCTGCGGGACGAACCACCACCAACCCAGGAGCTGCTCGAGGTGTTTTGACGTAGACTCAAGGAAACTTGAGTGATAGGCCTAAGAAGGTGGAAGTTCAGTTGTTATTACTATCATATGAACCTGCTCATCATAGCTCGCTCGCCTCACACCTTGCTAACGTTATGGTGGGCATACAAGGAATGTAGCTCATACTCTTGCACACACCTGTTTACACACACCCAACACACCACTTTACACACACCCAACACGACAGTTAATTCACTCGCTACTGCCTTAACTCCCTAATTGGCTTACCATATTAAGTTCACTGGCGAGTCTTCTAAATCCTCCCCCCCCTCCCCCCCCGGGCCAAGGTTACTGCCACAGTTATCATCCTCGCTAATGCTCTCACAGTGATAAGATCACCACCTGGAATTACCTTGGCTTAGGTCACTGCGACGCTCCGTGTATCAGTGAAACCCGTCCTCTTAAAAATATTGTCGCTTTTCCCTGGTATGCGGGCGCTATGGCCAAAAATGGACGTAATTTGAAATGAAATCGGCTCACGAAAGTGATGTGCTGGCCCGTTTGAGTCCTCCGGCTTACTCGGTAAGGTTAGGAGAGGAAACTTTCAATTAACGTTTTTCATGACGTTTTGAAACCTTAGGAGAACTTCCTGTCTTCCTAACCTACCAGAGGACCCTTAACTTACTGTTTGGGAAAAAAATTCCAAATTTTATTTTAAAATCTTTCTATTACATTCAGACGTAACTTGTAAAAGGACAGGTTGACATGTGAAGCGTGCACCCCTACACACCGCTGGCTACCACCACTAGCAGTATGGTACACCTTCACTATCATCACCAGCAGTATTGTAACTAGTCACCAGTGAACAAAATTGAACAAGAACAAGGGAGTAAGGTTACTGTGGCAGAATCAACTATATTATATATGTTAGGGCAGTATTATTAAGAGCCGATACACACTAGTGAGGAGCAGCTCCACGTCTGGCTGTGTCAGCCAGACACGCCCCCACCCAGACATCCTAACGGACCCTTACGAACCTGTCCTAACACTATGATTGATTGATAAAGATTAACCCACCCAAGAGGTGGCACGGGCATGAATAGCCCGTAAGTGGTTCAATTTTTTTCAGTAATTCTCTTCAGTATTCTGAGGTTGCATTTAATCATCAAGCTGTTATCGCGGGGGAGGATAATGCTTCACAGTCTTTATGAGGGTGTCCAGCTGCTGGACACCTTTGTTGACCAGGAGAGTGGCTGTGTCCTAACACGGGTTTGCAGTGTATTAATTACACGCAGAAGACACGCCCCCCCCCGCAGCGCGGGGGGGGGGGGGTGTACTCACCTACTTGTGCTTGCGGGGGTTGAGCTCTGGCTCTTTGGTCCCGCCTCTCAACTGTCAATCAACTGGTGTACAGGCTCCTGAGCCTACTGGGCTCTATCATATCTACATTTGAAACTGCGTATGGAGTCAGCCTCCACCACATCACTGCCTAAAGCATTCCATCCGTTAACTACTCTGACACTGAAAAAGTTCTTTCTAACGTCTCTGTGGCTCATGTGGGTACTCAGTTTCCACCTGTGTCCCCTTGTTCGCGTACCACCCGTGTATACATTGTGTGTGTTTAAGTTATTCACAATTATGTAAGTAGCTTCACTAGTTACTTTCTTAGCTAATTGAACTATGGGGGTTCAGGCATTGTGCGCCTCTGTAACCCTCTCCACCAGCGCCCACGGGATGGGTATGAGGTGCATAATAAATAACACTAAATATAGTGCAGTAATAGAGCTGAGTTGTGAGCGCACGTCTGGTCAATGTTACCCACGTGCCAGGAGCTGTGGCGAGCAACATGTCACTTGGTTGTGTAGCTTACCAAGTGTCTGATTATATATATATATATATATATATATATATATATATATATATATATATATATATATATATATATATATATATATATATATATATACATATATATATATATATAATGTGTGTGTATATTATATATATATATATTATATATATATATTATATATATATTATATATACATACACACACCTTTGTTGGTAGATTTTCAGGTAGGATATTTTGCGCTAGCTTTAGGCCCAATAAATAGATAATGAGAGTGGTTCATCTCAAGGTAGCGTGTTGAGGAGCAGCGAGGCGAGGGTGTGGCGTAGTATGCTGTCTCCTTCCTCACACTAACACATTAAATGTGAGCGTGTGAGAGAGGCGCACATCACCTCCCTCGCCCGAACATGAGCGAGACGCATTAGATCAGAGGGATGCGTCGTTAACACAACTAATCACTTTCCTTCACAGTTCCAACACCGACAGGTTTTTTTTCACGGGCTAATAACGGTACGACCCGGACCAGTCTACGGGCTCACCATAGCCCGTGCTACTTGGAACTTTTTGTTCCAGGTAGCGAATCTTAAACAACAACAACTCGGACCACACGCGTACAGTACTGGAACATGATATAACCGTATCCCCCACTGACACAGGAAATGTAGATGTTTATCTCTCAGAATGTTTGGTAATATGTTTATTGTTTGTGATGTGTTTACATGTATGTATTAACTCGCTGTACTGAACGGGGTGAGAATAGCTTGAGCTACCTCATCCCTTTGGGTGTATTTTATCTCAATAAACTTATTTCAATTCAATTCAACCACTGACACTCGAGGTAAGCGTTCAGTACGTGTACGGGTCGCCAGCTGTCACTTATAACAACACTTATCACCTTCACAACCACTCTTGACCTTTATCTTCACAATTCAGTGTATATTACTGCACAACGTATCACTCCTGGTGGGAGAGACCCAGACAAAAGGAGGTGGCCAACGACTGTGACACGCTAAGCACCTCTCACTTAGTTACCAAACCGGCACCTTGCTTGCCTTGAAACGACGCCAGGTGCCGCTTCCCAAAGTGTCGTACCGCCACGTTTCCATACACCGGGCGCGCGCGCGCACACGTGTTTATGTAGGACAGACCTAAATCTCTGTATTTATGTTTGTAGGCTAGATTGGCATTTTAAAAACACTACAATCACCTTCTATGGTTGATTGTTTAATAAATCACTGAACTCTGATGTTTAACAGATCTCTAATTCTGTCCATGGAGGACAGAAGAAAATGTATATATTCTGGTCAGCACTGTAAATGTGTGGTCACATCTGTGGTAGGAAATAATATGCTCACGGTATGCACCGTGAATGGACCTCTGATGTTCACAGTACTCTGTTGACCAGACCACACACTAGAAGATGAAGGGACGACGACGTTTCGGTCCGTCCTGGACCATTCTCAAGTCGATTGTGACCATTCTCAAGTCGATACATACTTTAGCCACGTTATTGTGACTCATCGCCTTCACAGTACTCTCTGATTGTACCTATGGCACATTGTACTCTTCACTGGCTTTATTCTGCATTTCCTGACATAGTTCGCTCCAGTATGTTATTTTACTGCGCAAATTTGGCACCTGGCCTTCCAGTATCTTGTGATATCATTCTCGTCTGATTTATAGAAAAGTATATGTTGAGAGGTTTGAGGCGGTCCCAATAACACGCAATCTGGACGAAGCAATAAGTAATTATCTACAGAAAGCATCAAGCCAGGAAGGCCATGAAATTAATGAACAAATCCACAAGGGCCGTGACGAGGATTCGAACCTGCGTCCGGGAGCATCCCAGACACTGCCTTAATCGACTGAGCTACAACAGGGTAAAAAGAGCTGAAACCGAAGTTCTACTGAACTTACTGGTGGATTTGTTCATTTGATGCATCACGTTAGTGTGATTTATGTGTGTAATGAAAATAATAATATAATAAATAAATGTTTATTCGGGTAAAAGTACATACATTTAAGATAAGTTACAAACAGAATGTTGGATTTCTAGATAGAGCTAGTACATGCTATGCCTCAAGCCACTTATACGTACAACGTTTCGGGCAACGAATGGTATGTACTACACATACATACCTGAATTTTATACGGGTATGTAGCGGACGAAGCACAGTAACGCAAGAAAGCAGCAGTATTATGAGCATAAGTGGCAGTTTAAGACATGATAATTTAGCCTCCACAAACGTAACTGGAGAGGCGGGGACAAGACTATGACGAGAGGAGCGTGAGCAGCATACAACAGCAGCCTTGAGAAGGTTTCCTTGTAGGAAACAGGACACCAGAGTTCCCGTCACTCTGGCCCCGTCCCTGCCCCCACCACACACCCGTCACCCTGGCCCCGTCCCTGCCACCACCACACACCCGTCACCCTGGCCCCGTCCCTGCCCCCACCACACACCCGTCACCCTGGCCCCGTCCCTGCCACCACCACACACCCGTCACCCTGGCCCCGTCCCTGCCCCCACCACACAAGCAACACAAAATGGTTGCAACAAATGGCTAGTCGTTTAACTCAAGTAAATGTAATGCCAGAATCATATAAACTGACTTGGGCGTGGATCACCCAATTGTTTTGTCCATTACAAGTCTATTACATCCATCGGTCGACCCCACAGACGTATTAGACGGTCGACCCATACAGACCCCATCGACCCTACTGTTAGAACGAAGTCAGTTGTGAGTCGCGTGTAAACCGTTTTTCATTCATAAACAGGGAGGGGGGGTTTGGCGGGTGTGTGGTATCACCTATGGGTCTTTGTTTGGAAGACGGGCTGCCTAGTGCCCAGGGGCCAGATTCACGAAGTAGTTACGCAAGAACTTACGAACCTGTCCATCTTTTCTCAATCTTTGGCGGCTTTGTTTACAATTATTAAACAGTTAATGAGATCCGAAGCACCAGGAGACTGTTCATAACAATAACAACTGTTGTTTGGCAAGTTTTCATGCTTGTAAACTGTTTAATAAATGTAACCAAAGCAGTCAAAGATTGAGGAAAGACGTACACGTTCGCAAGTACTTGCGCATCTGCTTCATGAATCTGACCCCTGGTAAATGAAGTAGTATTACTGAAGGGAGCCGGTCGGCCGAGCGGACAGCACGCTGGACTTGTGATCCTGTGGTCCTGGGTTCGATCCCAGGCGCCGGCGAGAAACAATGGGCAGAGTTTCTTTCACCCTATGCCCCTGTTACCTAGCAGTAAAATAGATACCTGGGTGTTAGTCAGCTGTCACGGGCTGCTTCCTGGGGGTGGAGGCCTTGTCGAGGACCGGGCCGCGGGGACACTAAAAAAGCCCCGAAATCACCTCAAGAAGGTAGTGAGTGTAGGTGAGAAAATATGTGGTGCCATAGGAACAAAGTTAACTACTGGTGTCACTAAACAACTGTACCCACCACTTCATTACTACCAAGAAGCTGGCCTGCTGGAACACAAGGCAACAGTTCACTAGTGTTGCGGCCAGTGTGGTAACTGGCCTCAGTAACACCTTCACTTCCCACTCACAAAAAGTGTTGCAGACTAACAGAGAAAGGAACCCGACGCTGACTCGGCTAAGTCCTGTATTGCATCAACAACAAGTTCCATTAAATAAAAGTTTTATTCAGTGTGAAAAAAATGTTTTTTCGGAGGTATGAGCAAGATCCGGAAGGGGTTTTTTAAATACATTTATTAATTATTGTTTTAACATTACATGCTACATAATGTTGAAGCAAATAGTTGTCCAAATGATTTACATAATGATTGAAATTAACATTACTATGGTATGTCGTAGGAGACATAAATCGTATGGTGAAACATAACGTTGAATAACCGGAGGGTAAATGTAAGTATGTAATTATCAAAAGAAGGCACCAAACCGGGAAGGCTATGTAGGGTAAATGTAAATGAGAACCAACTTCGTGAATGAGTTTAGGCTTGAAGAATAAAATAGGAATTGTCGATTAGTTGTTCACAAGGAGGCGCAGTGTAGTAGTAAGGTATAGGAGACTAACGGCAGGGCGCAGGCCCAGCTAAGGAAGTGTAGTAAGTGAAGACAAAAAAAAAAAAGAGATTGACCAGACCACACACTAGAAGGTGAAGGGACGACGACGTTTCGGTCCGTAACCTAACCAATATATTCTTTCCTCCAAGGAGTGCCGGACCAACCAGGCTGTGGTGGGTATGTGGGGCCTGCGGGCCGCTCCAAGCAACAGCCTAGTGGACCAAACTCTCACAAGTCAAGCCTGGCCTCGGGCCGGGCTTGGGGAGTACAAGAACTCCCAGAACCCCATCAACCAGGTATCAACCAGGGTTCTGAGAGTAGTTCTACTCCCCAAGCCCGGCCCGGGACCAGGCTTGACTTGTGAGTTTGGCCCAACAGCTGTTGCCTGTGGTGATAGACATGTCCTCATACTGCCTTTTCACGATTTCACTAATTTCTTTGTCACGTGTATCTATTTATATGCGAAATATAATGTCATGCGAAATCTATTTATATTATGTCAGCGTTTTGCTTGTCTTGTGGGACCATGTCAGAGTGGTCTACTAATTAAGAGGGGATAAGAGTGGCCTTTTATATTGTCCAGGGTTATGTGGACATTGTGATTCCACGTGTTTTATGATCTTAGTTCTTACCACTCATTCAAAGAATGTTATAACATGTGATTTTAGAGATGTTATAACATGTGATTTTAGAGATATTGATCAATTGTTTTGCGTTTGCTTGACTACCTCCTTTGTGAAGTGGCGGGATCTGTTTTAAAGTGGCTGTTTTAAATACGTTAGAGAGCCTAGGTGCACCAGCATATAGGCTCCATCTCAATAAGATGTTTAGGGCCTGTGATAGTAGTTTTTTTTTGCAATTTTTACAAATATGGAATTCCAGGTGTCCAGGGCTGGTGCCGAGTGCATGGGCATGCTGTCTCTGGCTACTTCAAAGTCTAGTTGGACCTATAGTGACGTCAGGTATATGGGTCTATGTTGGTGTCACTTCCATAAAGAATTCGTTTGGATCACTGATCTTCAATGTGTTCAGGGGCTCACTGAAAATAGAAACCCACTAAAACCTCAGTATTTTACTAATTTCTTTAAGTTTTAAAGATGTAGTTTTCGTTCTTGATTTTACATAGGAGAAATAGTATTTTGGATTTCTCTGTAGTTATAATAATGACGGAACAACGTTACAAACCCGTTATTATGATGACTAAGAGCGCCACGGACAAGGCAACCAACCTCCCGTGCTGCCATAACCTCACTTTCAGCGCCAGTCACCCTTGTAGCGGTATTATGTAACTACCTTCACCTCCCTCGCTACCTGGGGGGCGGGGGATAGCCCTCGCTACCTGCTGGGGGGCGGGGGATCATGTCCCCCCACTCCCCAGGTCGTGTCACCTGGAGAAACAAGGTGCGATACAGTCAACAGGAAAAAAAAAAGAGGTGATCTCACCATGGCTTCTGAAGGAGGCACAGCAAAGGCACTTTGACACACGTTAATTAACTTTTTCACTCGGCGGTAAACGTGGATCCAATACTCGACATGTGACAAGAGGCAATCATTTATAAAACAGTGTCAATGATAAGTGTTCTGAGTAGAGTGATGGAGAAAGTAATCAGGTTGGGATTATGGAGCACCCGGAGAGGATAAAACGTTTTTAACAGAAAGAAGAATTAATTTAGAGGATGAAGGTCATCTCTAATAAACTTGATTGATTTCTATGACAAGACTGACATAGAAAATAAAGGTTTAGTAGACGTAATTTTCCTCAAGTGTCAACAAGCATTTGACACTGTTCCTCGTGAAAGACTGGTATACATCAAAGACTTAGCTGCTACTCCAGCACCTAAGACACTGAACTGAGTAAAGGAGTACCTGAAAGACAGAAAACAAAAGGTCACAGCCAGAACAGGCGTCGAGCAGGAGCAGTAATAAGACAAGCCCCCCCCCCTTCCCGCAAGGTTTGGTGATTGATTGAAGATTAAGCCACCCAAAAGGTGGCACGGGCATGAATAGCCCGTAAGTGGTGGCCCTTTTGAGCCATTACCAGTATCAAGAGCTGATACTGAAGATGACGGGAGATGTCTCCCGAAGGTTTGGTCTTGGGACCACTACTGTTTCTGATGTATGTCAACGACCACTGACATGAGCTCACACATGTCAATGTATTTTTTTTTCCAAACGCCACACAGATTGGGAGAGAGACCCGGGTACAGCCGGGTACCTCTCCTAGTCTATCTACACGAGAGAATGTATATTTGTTTCTCTGTCTAAAGTTGGAAGCCAGGGGCCAGATTTACGAAAGAACTTACGCAAGCCCCTCCCCCCCCCCCCAATAATATGTAGGGAGGGAAGGAGTGGGATTTGGGTAGAGGAGATTGGATATGGGGGAGGGGGAGAGTTGAGTGGAGAAAGGGGGAGAGACCCGGGCGCAACAGGACACCTCTCCTAGTAACATATATTCAGTTTCCTGGCGTGTCACCCATGGAAATTCCCAGTGGAGCGAGTCTCTTCCACACACACTGAGCTGCGCGGAACAATCATTAACCTTACGAAACTGGAAGCAGCGGCGGCGACACGGAACGCTGCTGACGTAACTCTGGGGGGTGGCGGCACCCCCCCCCCCAAGGTCTCACTTGCCACTCCCACCCATTCACACAAATAGGCACCTGGGTCACCTGGAGAGGATCTCTGGAATTCTTCTACCTGAGCCCTGCCTGAGGCCAGACTCGACTTGTGATAACTTGGTCCAACAGGCTGTTGCTTGGAGCGGCCCGCAGGCTCACATATCCACTACAGCCCGGTTGGTCCGGTACTTTTTGCAAGAACTTGTCTAAGTGCCTCGTGAATACTGTATACTTAAACACTGTATAAACATCAGAGGTCCACGGTTGTTCAACATCCTCCCAGCAGGCATAAGAAATATTGCCGGAACAACCGTGGACATCTTCAACAGAAAGCTAGATAGTTTTCTTCAAGACGTTTTCTTCAAAAAATGCTCCCTTAACGTTAGGTCGTCAGACATGTGTTGTTATTCTATTGTGCAAATTTGGGACCTGGCCTTCCAGTATCTTCCGTGTATATATTATTTGATACCTTTCTCGTCTCCTTTCCAGGGAGTTCATCTTGAGAGCTTTGAGACGGTCGCAATAATTTAGATGTTTTATCGTGTTAGTGAATATAACACGATAACGTTAGTGAACATAGCATGTGTGCCGTATATATTCTCTGTATTCCCTCTAATTAAAAGATCTCTCCCGCTCTGAAAGGGTAAGTGAGTACTAAGCAATACTCAAGACGGGACAGCATCAGTGATTTAAATAGTATTAGCATTGCTGTGGGTCTCTGAATTTGAACGTTCTCATAATCCATCCTGTCATTTTCCTGACCGCCGCTATATTTGCTCGGTTATGTTCACTAAATGTCAGGTCGTCAGACATCATAATTCACAGATCTTTTACATGTTGCTTTCCTTCTATGAGTAGGTCTGATTGTGTCGTATATCACCTACCTACACAGACACACGGGTGACAAACACCTGCGTCTCTCCCCCCCCCCACACACACAAACGGATTTAAGCATATTTTAGAAGTGGTCTTAAAAATGGCTGATAGAGTTAAACCCAGTCAAATGTAAAGTTATGAAGATTGAAGGAGTGCGAAAACCAGTACAGCATTATAGGATGAAGGGAGGACAGATTCTTCAGTCGGAAAAGGAGAAAGACCTGGGAGTGGACATAACCCCAGATCTGATGCCAGGAGCCCACATTAGCAGTATAACAGCTTATACCTGATACCTGGTTGATGGGGTTCTGGGAATTCTTCTACTCCCCCAAGACCGGCCCGAGGCCAGGCTCGACTTGTGAGCTGCACATAACAGACTGACCAGCATCCGCATATCCTTCAGAAATCAGGAGAGAGAGAGAGACTTTACAGGCCCTATATATAGAGAGAAGGTTAGATCAACACTTGATTATGCATCTCCAGCATGAACTCCTCTGAAAAAGAACAAGGAGACACTAGAAAGGTCCAGACATATGCAACTATACTCGTTCCCGAGTTGAAGGGCTTAACCTATGAGGAAAGGCTGAGATAACTGGACCTTACCACACTGGAGGAAAGGAGAAATATGGGGGACATGATAACAAAGTTCCAAGGACTTGTGGTCCTGGGTTCGATCCCAGGCACCGGCGAGAAACAATGGGCAGAGTTTCTTTCACCTAGCAGTAAAAATAGGTACCTGGGTGTTAGTCAGCTGTCGCGGGCTACTTCCTGAGGTGGAGACCTGGTCGAGGACCGGGCCGCGGGGACACTAAAAGCCCCGAAATCATCTCAAGATAACCTCAAGGGAAATGGATATGGTAGACAAAGTACTTTTGTTTAAAGCTAAGAAAGGCAGAAAGGAGGGGTTATAGATGGAAGAAAATCAAGACGCAAATGAGTCGCAGGGACGTCATAAACACCTTTTTCAGTGTCATCTCTAAATGAAGTCTAACAGGTTAGGTTAGGTTAGGTTAGATGTAGAAGTCGTTGAAGCTAATTCGATTCGAAGTTTTAAATGAAAAAAGCGTATGAAAGGAGTCACTGCAATAATCTAATAGCGTTCGACAAGCGGGGCTCGGAGCCCAGCACGACCCTGCAAGCACAGTACATAGTTTCAGTGTCAGAGTAGTTAATAAATGGAATGCACTAGGAAGTGATGTGGTGGAGGCTGACTCCATAAACAGTTTCAAATGTAGATATGATAGAGTCCAGTAGGCTCAGGAACCTGTACACCAGTTGATTGACAGTTGAGAGGCGAGACCAAAGAGACAAAGCTCAACCCCCGGAAACACAATCAGGTGAGTACATCTAGGTGAGAACACACATACACCTAGGTCACCAATAGGGGAAACTCACGGACACAACTCATCTGAATCCTAGTGTAACATGCATGTATTGCTGTGTCAGGAGGGAGGACGACTCTCTGTTATAAACATGCAAGTTAACAATGTCAAATAATTGTAATGTATTGAGATGGATACTTGGAGCATACCTGGAGAGGGTTCTGAGAGTTCTACTCCCTGAACCAGGCCCGAGGTCAGGCTTGACTTGTGACAACTTGGCCCCACACGAGGTGAACAACCTGTCCCCCTAGGGATAACACATCGCATTTCAACGTCAAATCCACAACGGACAAAAAACGGGGTACTATAAATCACAGCGACTCACAAACATTCAAGTTTTCTATAAATGGATCGATAGGATAGTTCTCTTACAAACGTTCTCTTTTCTCTTACAAAAGTTCTCTTACAAAGAACGTCACATTTCGATTGTATACGTTACATAAGGGCAAAATTTGTCATGCTTGAAAATCGAAGCGGCTGGCGAAAGTGACGTACTGTCCCGTTTTCTGTTTTGGGTCCTCTGGCAGGTTAGGAAAAAATACATTAATTTGACCGTTTTCTCTACGATGGGAAACCTTAGGAGGACGGGGTGAGGTTAAAGCCTTGTCTTACACTATATTCTGTCCGTTGTGACAACTGGAGATAGGGGAGACATCTCCCGTCACGTAGTCGCACCTCCACAGATCTCCAGTATCATCTCTTGATACTGGTAATGGCTCCAAAGGGCCACCACTTACGGGCTATTCATGCCCGTGCCACCTTTTAGGTGGCTTAATCTTCATCAATCAATCAATCAACTGGAGAGGGCGGACTGCATACACAGTGTTCCGGGTGATGTTGTAAGGTCCCATCATTCCTGCGGCGGGCCTGTGAAAATTGCATACAAGCGTATATCACGCTAGGTACAGGAAGCCTGCGTGTGCCGGGTGGGGGAGGGGGGGAGGCGTGCGTACGGACGCACCATTCATTCACTCTCCCGTAGTTATTGATCAAACCTTTTTCATGTGAATGACAAAAAACAGGTCTAGACGCTTCTTTCATGGTGTGGGATAGTGCGGTAATGTGCGACATTTCCAGGAAATTGGAAATACTGTACTCAAAACGGATACTGAGTGCCTATTTCTGCCTGAAACGCTTTGCGTAATAGTGGCTTTGGGCATTGAATGTACTAGCTCTATCTATAAATTCATCAATTTTTATATCAACCCTTGTATGTATTTTACCTAAATAAACATTTGAATTTTGAATTTGAATTGAATTTGATTATGTTCATATGATCCTTCACCTCTATCCACCGAGGCTGTGAGACGACGCGACCCCGCCACCAAGGCATTGTCATCAGCCCCATACTCTACCACTGTACCACCACTGGCTTACTAAAAGTCCTACAACTGGATTTCTACTGAAATCACAAGAAGTCTGGAGGCCCCTCCTGAAGCCGTCCAAGTTTTTCTGTGCGTATTGAAGTTGGGGCGTAAGGTGTTGAACTACTTAACCCTACTACCCTTTGCTTGTGGGTCTAACGTGAAACTTGGACTGGCTTTAGAAGGGGCCTCCAAACTGTGATTTCAGTAGAAATTCGGTTGTAAGACTTTTAGTAAGCCAGTGGTGGTACAGTTGTAGACTATGTGGCTGACAATGCCTTGGTGGCGGGGTCGCGTCGCCTCGCAGCTCCGGTGGATTATCTTATTAATGTATATCACGGTATTGTGATTGTGTGTGTGTATGTGTGTACCCATCGCCTGTGTTGCACTCTTCCTGCTACACCTTAGTCACGGTGGACTACCTGGTACAATGCAGCCTGCGTCACACGTTATCATTATATCCCGTATTTACTACCATTATTACAACACACACACACACGTCTAGGCGACTGTGTACACGTCCCTAACCCGCAAGGCTCTTGACAGCATACACGTTCGTAACCCGTAGTCTGTTGACTGTGTACACGTCTCTAACCCACAAGTCTCTTACCAAACTCCAGATACAAAATCCACTAGCAATGAACTTGATCAAGCTACATAAATCTTGTATAACTATGAAACTATAACACATTTGGTAAGATTAACACACGCGACTATGGGTCCGTTAGTCGGTTCCCAGCCCCCTGGTGGACGCACGCTGCCCACCGCCTTACATACTGGCCCAGATGTTGCCTGACGCAGTATACCTGCTTGATGGGGTACAGAGAGTTGTACCCAAGCTCAACCCGAGGCCAGGCTTGACTTGTAAGAGCTTGGTCCACCAGGCTGTTGCTTGGAGCGCCCCGCAGGCCCACATATCCACCACAGCCCAGTTGGTCCAGCACTTCTTAAATAAAACTATCTAGTTTTCTCTTGAAGATTGCACGCTGGCCAGACTTGGAAGGTGGTGTTGGAGCGGACCTGAGCTACACTCGTCAGTCTCCACTAGGACGCCAGACTGCAGGGGGAGAAGGGGGAGGTTGATGGGAGACCTTGGACACCCGCCCAGTACACAGCCCCGTTCCTTCCTCTCGCCCCACCACACCAACACTCCCACACACACAAAGAACACGCGAACAACGTTTCACACAATCAAGTGATAAACACAACGAAGCATATAAGTCGCGCTAGAATGACAGGAGAGGAAATGTGTAATGTAGTGGAGCCCTGGGGATGCCTGGGTGGGTGTGGGTGGCTGGGATTCCCCCCAATCACCAACTATCCACAACACTATATACAACTTCACAGGAACTTCGCTTTCCTTGCCCAAACTGAACCAGAGGTCGTGACTAAAGCAGTACAGTACAGTCGATATCAAAAATTTTCTAAAACACACACAACTGTGCATGAATGATGCCATCTACAGGAACTTAAAGTGGGGATTTTGGTATTAGGAAGAAGGCTTTGAGGGCTGGAAGGTCACGAGTACAGTATTTTAAGACATTTGTACTATAGTGCTTAGTCATATTTATCTTCTGATAATACAACAGATCGCTATCACATCATGTTTTTAAATTGATTTATTCCAATTAATATTATTATATTAATAACATGAATTACCTACTTATTTATGCATGTGTATATTATACACACACACACACACACATACACCTACCTAAGCGTTTACGTGTTCAACTTCATCACACATGTTTATTAAATTTAATAACTAAAGATGCACCGTGGAGGGTAAAGAGAGGTACCGTGAGGATAAAGAGAGGTACCGTGAGGATAAAGAGAGGTACCGTGAGGATAAAGAGAGGTACCGTGAGGATAAAGAGAAGTACCGTGAGGATAAAGAGAGGTACCGTGAGAGTAGAGAGGGGTACCATGGGGAGTAGAGGTAGGAGCCCAGAGTGCCAGATGCTGAGAGTGTGGCACCTGACCATAATACTCACCAATCAGAGCCTGCCTGACGACCAAAGCACCCGACGGGATGTCACTGAGTCTTGCTTCCCTACACTCACTCACACACACAGTTTGGTCTAGTTTCCCACCGACGGTCGCTTCCTGTTAACCACTCAAGTGTCGCAAAATAGTCTTCAGATATTAGTATGTATAGTAGTGCATTGTTCTTTCCCGAGAGCGGACGACCTTCAGTTACCAGTTACCTCCGATGACTGTATGTTGGCTTATGGAAACATCCATACACACCTATTTGACATTAACGCAAAACACCTCGGTGTATTAGTCTCAACTAAATAATACACTAGTAAACTGCTGTAGCAATGGTCTATAAAACTTTGTAAAAACACGAAAATCACTGAATGTCACTAGAAGTGATGGCGAGTTTGACGAGAGATGGAGAGCATCTCCCCTCCACACGGCTGCTGGTGAGTAACTGAGGTTGAGCGGGAGTGAGGAGAGGTTGTTGCAGCCCCGAGTGAGGGTCACAGTGTTAGTCCCTCTCCTCCCTCACTCCCTCCCTGCCTCCCTCACACTGGCGGCGCAGCTGCCACCATGTGACGCAAGAGGACGTGGTGGGGGGCACGTAAATAGATGGATACAAACCACCATCACAGACAGCTCTGAGGTCCCACTTCCTCTGTGATGCCTAACAATCCAGCCCGTCCTCCTCCTAAGGTTTCCCGACGTCAAGAAAACGGTCAATATAAAGTATCCTCTCCTAACCTACCAGCGGACCCTAAACAGAAAACGGAACAGTACGTCACTTTTGCCAGCCACTTCCAAGTTCGAGTACAATAATTTAAGCATTATGTAACGCATACGATCGAAATGCGACGTTCTTAGTAAGAGGAAAAGTTAACTAATCAACAGTTAAGAGCAGAACGCTAAGCATGCAAGTAGTACTGTGTTGACAGACTAAGCGGAGGTATATATCCTTACGCCGCGTAAGTGGTCAACAGGTGCAAAAGTCTGCTGCCAGCTCCAGACACTCTGACTCCTGGCGTAGTAGCACTCATCCTCAGTCACAAGTCTTGTGAAGCCCACAACACACAAGCCGTCAAAGCATCCCCGATGCCGGCGTATAAATGCAATGAAACAACATACAAATATAAAACATACGTCGGACATCACAACCAAGTTGGTCTATATCTGTAGTCTCTGACACGTGTACACAGGGCATGGAACACACCTGGACAGTCTCATTCATGGACCAGAAGAGAGGAGCTTTACACCACCCACAACCACCTCCCTGGTAGCACACCCGTCCTCGCCCCCACCCCTTCCCTTCCCGGAAAAGCTGGGGGTCCAAGAAGAGATAATATATACAGGAAGAAAACACTGGCCATACCACATTCAGCACCGCTCCTGTGCCAGGCAAGTCCACCACGGGTTCACCATAGCCCATGGTACTTGCCCCGCTCCTGTGCCAGGTAAGTTATGGGCTCACCATAGCCCGTGCTACTTGGAACTTGTTCCGAGTAGCTGAATCTATAACATTCCCTCAACCCACGGGAGACATCTCCCGTCAGGCAGGGTGCAGTCGCACCTTCACAGATCTCCAATATCATCTATTGATACTGGTAATGGCTCAAAAGGGCCACCACTTACGGGCTATTCATGCCCATGCCACCTTTTGGGTGGCTTAATCTTCATCAATCAATCAACTGGCCATACCAGGCCACCAAGGAGGGGGGGGTGGAGGGGGGGGGGACACAATAACCATAAGGAGATAATACACTCAGGTATTCCCAGCTTCTCGATGTACACACACACTTAAAATTGAATAATTGTTGCCGCCGGAGACTGATAATTTATTGTGCACCCCATACTCATCCTGTGAGCGGTAGCGCAAAAAAGGATTACAGAGGGATTGTTGTTCCACCTCTTCTTCCACACGTAACTACTGGATTGGGTGGTTATAGATAGGAGCTGCCTCGTATGGGCCAATAGGCCTTCTGCAGTTACCTTGTTCTTATGACCTAAACATACACAATGGGTCAATAACGTGTCAAGGAAGACTGGACAGGTAGACTACAGCATGCCTGCTGACTCATGCCAGACAAATGGCATTTATACACAATTATTTCCACTCTCGTGAAAGTGTCACTATCTATCTCACTTCACCATCAAGAGAACTCTCCTTCCACGAGGGTATTTGGCGCATCACGAGAAGGTCCGGTGGGATATTCAGCACAGCTCATGCTTACCTGGTTGATACCTGGTTGATGGAGTTCTGGGAGTTCTTCTACTCCCCAACAGCATGCTATACTAGGCTATAGTATATGCTATACTAGGCTATAGTATATGCTATAGTATATGCTATACTAGGCTATAGTATATGCTATACTAGGCTATAGTACATGCTATACTAGGCTATAGTACATGCTATACTAGGCTATAGTATATGCTATACTAGGCTATAGTACATGCTATACTAGGCTATAGTACATGCTATACTAGGCTATAGTACATGCTATACTAGGCTATAGTACATGCTATACTAGGCTATAGTATATGCTATACTAGGCTATAGTATATGCTATACTAGGCTATAGTATATGCTATACTAGGCTATAGTATATGCTATACTAGGCTATAGTATATGCTATACTAGGCTATAGTATATGCTATACTAGGCTATAGTATATGCTATACTAGGCTATAGTACATGCTATACTAGGCTATAGTACATGCTATACTAGGCTATAGTACATGCTATACTAGGCTATAGTATATGCTATACTAGGCTATAGTATATGCTATACTAGGCTATAGTATATGCTATACTAGGCTATAGTATATGCTATACTAGGCTATAGTATATGCTATACTAGGCTATAGTATATGCTATACTAGGCTATAGTATATGCTATACTAGGCTATAGTATATGCTATACTAGGCTATAGTATATGCTATACTAGGCTATAGTATATGCTATACTAGGCTATAGTATATGCTATACTAGGCTATAGTATATGCTATACTAGGCTATAGTACATGCTATACTAGGCTATAGTATATGCTATACTAGGCTATAGTATATGCTATACTAGGCTATAGTATATGCTATACTAGGTTTTAACCTTTTTTCTCCAACTCTATAAAATAAAAAGTCCAATATCAGAACTTTTTTTGGGGTGCAACAGAACATACTGGTACTGTGGACCAAATGGTATAGTTATCATCACTTTAGGAGTATGGTTGTTCCCTGTACGGCAGCGCTGCACACAACACTGCCGGACGCCAGACGTAGCTTAGCGCATGCAGGAATCACCTTAAACTGTTAAATAACGCGACATGCACCGACAGTGGGTGGCGTCAATAAGCCACCAGGAGCTCCGACAGATTAAGTGTGAGAGAGAGACGCATGACGCAAGGATGAGCTCATTATCCACCACGGCCTCGGGCCGCCCTAACAGTGGAAAGTTTTGGTAGCCGGCCGCAGGTAAACCTTCATTCAGTCACCGATGGACTGAAGGTTCACCAAAGGTTCAAAGAATCTTGATTCATCATAGAATTGAAATTGAAATAAGTTTTTTGAGGTAAAATACACACAAAGGGATGAGGATAGCTCAAGCTATTCTCACCCCGTTACATCATAGAAGATCTAAATGAACTGAGTATGAATATGAACAATGAACTGAGTAATGAATGTGAAATAAATCATATTCTTACATTTCCTACTTGGAAAGGTGGTGTCTAAGTGTGATGGCGGAGGTGCATGTCAGCCCGGGCGTCAGCACCTCCTGGCACCCAAACACAACATGGGTCACTGATTGACTGATAGAGATTAAGCCACCCAAGAAGTGGCACGGGCATGAATAGCCCGTAACATGGGCCACTAACACTACACCTCATATATTAGTTTAGGTGTCATAAAGACCCAGTCAGTGGCAGAGTTGTGTCACAGCCCCCTAGCGCCGCCTCCCTCCACACTACCACACCACCAGTCACACTTGACCTCGGCCACACCCCCACCACCCAGCCACACCCCCACCACCCAGCCACACCCACTCCCGCACATAATGCAACAACAAAGTCATGCACCTAACTACCGTTCATGAACAGTGACCTTAAACAAGCGTCGTGAGTGTCCAACACCACTGACAGCAAGATGCAGGCCAAGCATTAACATCTTTACTTTCCTGACCAACAGAACTTAAAAGAAAAGTTCAGTTCGTCAGGAAAGAGTTCTTAAATTCAACAAAGTCAAATCTTGTGTATTATGACCAAAAAGGTTAGTAAGGGAGGGTGGGGGGCTCTGGGGGGAGGGGGGGGTGGAGGATGAAGAGGGATGGGAGACGAGGATGCAGGAACTTCACTCTGGATTGGTTGTGCCTCCAGCATGTAGGTGCAGCTGCAAGTCTTGGCTGTCTCTAATGTTGCCTTAACTCGCCTCCTCTCTAAGCTTTCAACCTTCTCATTTTACTACTGTGTATATTCCTGCTTTTTCATCTAGATAATTAACAGTCAACTCCCCCTGCGCCTCAGTGTAGCGACCCAGAGGGGGTAAATTCCCGCTGCATCCTGTTCTGCCCGGCGTCGGGGGAGTTCCTAGAAGTCAACAGCTTCTCGGAAACAAAAAGTCCCTTTATTTTCGCATTGTCCACACTTTGTAATCAATCAGATGTGTAACTGTGTAACCTTGTATAATAAAGTGTACAACAAATAATAAAAAGGGGTTGTATGAGAAGTGAATACTCGTACGTATTCAGAGTTAAACAGTAAGTTTTTCTCTGAATATGCGCACGCACACAGAGTGGTAGACGGTTGGAACAAGTTAGGTGAGAAGGTGGTGGAGGCCAAGACCGTCAGTAGTTTCAAAGCGTTATATGACAAAGAGTGCTGGGAAGACGGGACACCACGAGCGTAGCTCTCATCCTGTAACTACACTTAGGTAATCACACACAGCGGCATATGCCAGGTTGGCCAACATAAGGATGGGATTTAGAAACTTGTGTAAGGAATCATTCAGAACTTTGTGTACCACATATGTCAGACAAATCCTGAAGTATGCAGCTCCAGCATGGAGTCCATATTTAGTCAAGCAGAAGACTAAACTAGAGAAGGTTCAAAGGTTTGCCACCAAAACTAGTACCCGAACTGAGGGGTATGAGCTACGAGGAGAGACTACATGAATTAAACCTTACGTCGCTAGAAGACAGAAGAGTTAGGGAGGGACAAGATCAGCACATACAAGATTCTCAAAGGAGTTGATAGGGTAGATAAAGACAGACTATTTAACACAAGGGACACACGCACTAAAAATTGCGTGCCCAAATAAGTCATAGAGCCATTAGATTTTTTTTTTTTTAGAGTCAGAGTAGTTGACAAATGGAATGCATTAAGAAGTGATGGGGTGGAGGCAGGATTCATACACAGTTGTAAGTGTAGATATGATAGAGCCCAGTAGGCTCAGGAACCTGTACAACAATTGATTGACAGTTGAGAGGCGGGACCAAAGAGTCAGAGCTCAACCCCCGCAAGCACAACTTGGCGAGTACACACACACCGCAGCTGAATGAACAGCGCTCGGGAGTCTTAGTCCGAATGGTCCGGGTTCGATTCCCGGCAGAGGGGGAAACAAATGGGCTGAGTTTCTTTCACCCTGATGCCCCAGGTCACCTAGCAGTAAATAGGTACCTGGGAGTTAGACAGGGCTAACTGCTACGGGTTACTTCTTGGAGATGTGTGAAAGGCGGGGTCTAAGAGCTAAATAGTAAACAAAAAGTAAACACAGAAAAACTGCACTGAAATTTGATTTGAGGTTTGCTGTGTTGTCTATGTTGTCTACTTTCATAAAAATGGTAGCGTCATCTGCAAAGGATTATACGGTAGTCTGCGCCTGGGTACATGTCTCGGGAATATCTAATTTATGACGCCACTTAAGTGACTTCCCCCGTCGTGTCCCCTCGAGGATACTTCAGGAAATCATGACTTTTACACAGAGCTGCAAGTTACCCACTCCCCTGCACACCTCTTACGGTCGACGCTGCACAGTAACATTGCAACATTGCAAGCTCTTTCCAGAGTTTGGATGAGAATTTATGAACACACATTTGTACCTGGACCCGACTTTTGCAAGGCGTCCGGATGCACTCTGGTTGATACCTGGTTGATGGGGTTCTGGGAGTTCTACTTTCCAAGCCCGGCCCGAGGCCAGGCTTGACTTGTGAGAGTTTGGTCCACCAGGCTCTGCATCCGGACACTTCTCAAGCAGGTTCACAGAATGAAATAAAATGAGACTAGAGGCTGGACCATGTAGGAGGAAGATGGCGCAGCATTCCTATCCTGCTACTCACTCTCAGGCGGTTGTGGCCAGCAGCAGCCTTGAGGGGCTGGCCACGGAGCCCCTCCTCTCGCCTCAACCATCTTGCTTCCGCATCACTTCCTGCTACACCTCCACCTCACCCCGGAACACTGATGAACTTGCTTATCCCCCCACACCCTCCCTCTTTTTCTCCATAACCCTACACCCTCCTCCTCTCTCCACAACATCAAACCCTCCCCACAGCCCCATACCCCCCCTCTTTATTCATAATCACCTCACCACTTGCTCAAGACTACGGGCTCACCATAGCCCGTGCTACATGGACATTTCGTTCTGAGTAGGTACATCTAAAACAACAATTGGTCAAGACCGCGCACCAACAGGAGCGGCACGTACCCTGCCCAGGGTCAGCGTGTCCACCAGTGTTACAGTACTCTGAGGTAACACATCACCCAGCCACTCAATATCAACCACATAAATGGCCCTATTAATACTACAATTGACACGTCAAATTTGTCTGAGTTTTCGATTACGTAAATCGAGTCAAAATATAAACTGCTCATTAAAACGACACCAATATATTCTTTCCTCCAAGAAGTGCCGGACCAACCGGGCTGTGGTGGGTATGTGGGGCCTGCGGGCCGCTCCAAGCAACAGCCTAGTGGACCAAGCTCTCACAAGTCAAGCCTGGCCTCGGGCCGGGCTTGGGGAGTAGAACAACTCCCAGAACCCCATCAACCAGGTATCAGTATTACCCGAGGATTGAGTGATTGATGAAGATTATTGTCACCCAAGAAGTGGCCCGGGCACGCATACCCCCTTACGTACCCGAGGAATTAACACACTACACAATGTACTAACCATTATACCATCACGGCCGACCCCAACAGATTGACTTATTAAGATTAAGCCAACCTGGAGGTGGTACGGGCATGAATAGCCCGTAATACCCCAGCCAAGATGCCACAACCTCAACCACCCCTGCTTTAATAGTCCCAAGAACTGCCATGCTATGTCCTGTTTCCGGCTTGTGGGTCTGCTATTTATTTTTTTTCTGCTAATTGCTATCAGGAAGTGGGAAGCGAGGAGTCGGAGGGGGAGTGGTGGGTGAGAAGTCGGGGGGTGGGGGGGGGGGAATAGGGAGGGAGGGGGAAGTCTGCGGGGTGAGGAGTCGGGAGAGTGGGGGAGTGGGGGTGAGGAGGAGGGGGGTGAGGTGGTGGGGGGGTGAGGTGGTGGGGGGGTGAGGAGGGAGGGAGGGAGGGAGGGAGGGGTGATGTACAACCAGGTGGTGGGTGTGATGCTAGTGTCTTAAAACACAAACATGGCCAGAGTGGGGTGAGGTGGGTGCGCGTCACCCCGATAACAGAGCTGCAGCACTACTCCCGACCCAAACAATAGACCTTAACAACATTCGCAATGACTGCCACCTTATGAAACATAACCATTGCAGAGGTCCATAAAACAATTATGGGTTTCCAGAACAAGGCGCCGGGCAACAGCAAGATAAATAAGATGGAGACCGTTCAGGCTTGTTCGCATTTGTGTTCCTCACGTGTGCCCCAAAGAATGAGGTGATTTGATAAAATACCATGCCCAAGATTACCAACAGAGTGCCGGCAAGGGGATGGGGAATTAGCCTCGGCTACCATCCTTTTTTGTCCGGTCGTGTTAGTCGAGTGGTTAAGGGATCCTGTATATCAGATGCATTGCCTCTGGCAGTATGGGTTCGAGTCACTTCTGGGGTGTGAGTTTTCAGTTATATATATTATATAAGGGGGTACCACCTCTGGTGCAAGTGCAGGGACCCATAGCCTCGGAGAAGAACATAAAAAGTACCAGAGAAGACCTTGTGGATCCTCACTGAACCCTTTAATATTTTCTTCTCCTATCATCCCTATTTTTCTGGTATGTGTGTATATATATCTAACTTTATTTGAAAATTTCATTACACAAAAAAGGGTTATAACAAGGGTTACATTTCTTTGTTATCCTCTGTGTACGAACCTTCAGTTGTAAGTAAAGGTCCAATACCGGTGCAGGTTTTTTTATTTTCATTTTGCAAACGTGAAAGATTTTTCTTTATCTCTTGTATCGCTTTCTGTTCCAATTCCCTTTCCCCAGACTCGTATGATCGCTTCAGCGTCTGCTCCAGTTCTTCGATCTCCCTGTTTAGTTTTTTTCTTTGTTGCGAAAGATACGTCTGCTTAAGCATTTATGTGATTTTTGTCTTTCTCCTGAATAGTCGTCTGCGTTCTCTTTTAAAGAGTGGTCCTCTTTCTGACCCTCCTAACAGGCACATGCTTCAAGCAGATCTTGTTCGCTCCAGCAGTTAGTTGGGCTATTTCCTGTGTAGGAGTTTTGTCGTTTAAGACTGTCTCCCATTGGCTGTTTGCAAGATCTACATTTATTTTTTTCTCCAGTCGATCCTCCTATTGTTAAAATTGGATTGAATATCTCCTTCTCGCTTGTTGCTCCTCCTGGATCTACTGCAAGTATTAACGTTAGTTTGAACTTCAATGAGCTTGTGGTCAGAGTATGTAGTATCTGAGATTGTAATGTCTCAGATTATTTCTTCATTGTTCGAGAAGATCAGGTGGAGTGTGTTTCGTTCCTATTTGATTCTGCAGTCTATTGGTTGAGCGAGAATGTCACAATCTCAGTAGTTCTCTGACCTATGACTGCTTATTGCCAGACTGATTTCCAGCTCAGCATATCCCATTTCTTGCTCCAGTACCAGATAATATCTGGAGCTGGGTTTACTTGGTTATCGAGGATATTCTCTATTTTGTGTATCATGCTCTGTGAATTCTTCAACTGTTGCATCTGGCGGTTTGTATACTAGAATAATAATTAGGATTATTTGTTCTACCTTCATTCCTAAGTACCTTTACCACCACATTGGTTGAGTTCAGTACGTTATGTGCATACCAGACCCTCTTTAATATACAGACCTACTCCTTCCATTTGACCTAATTACTGTCGCATATATAGATTATAATTTGGGATCTAGATTTCACTATCCCATGTAATATGGGTATTATGGGTTTCCGTATATTCTCCAAATATTGAAATTTGACTACTAGAAGGCCATTTATGAAGCTAACTATATTTCTTGATTTTGACTTCGGTCCCTACTATTAAAATATTCTACAGGAACTTGTGTCCCACCCTCGCCTTGTGACCCCCCCCCCACTACCCGGTAATTACCAAAGTTAAACATGATATAATTATTATTTCTAGGAGCAGTCTCCGGGGAGTTAGAATACATCTCTCGCTACAGGGAAAGTGGCTCTTAAACCCTCACGCCACAACAGCAAAAGTTATGCAACGACCCATCCTCAAGGTTTGGGGTCAGGTGAAAGCCCAAGACAAGGTAATGCAAACTTTATTATAGGGAGTAATAAGGACGGCGAGTGCTCAACTGGGCCATGGCAAGACCACGAGGAACCTAATAGGAGCTCTAAGCCCTCCCAGCATAACAAGGTGTAAAATAACCTGGTGTATTGAATTGGTGGTTGTACCAATGGGAGGGTTGAGGCGAGATACTATGGGCGGGAAGGATGGATGGATGGATGATGTATGTGTGTGTGTACTCACCTAATTGTGCTTGCGGGGGTTGAGCTTTGGCTCTTTGGTCCCGCCTCTCAACTGTCCATCAACTGGTGTACAGATTCCTGAGCCTACTGGGCTCTGATCATATCTACACTTGAAACTGTGTATGGAGTCATCCTCCACCACATCACTGCCTAATGCATTCCATCCGTTAACTACTCTGACACTGAAAAAGTTCCTTCTAACGTCCCTGTGGCTCATGTGGGTACTTAAGTTTCCACCTGTCCCCCCTTGTTCGCGAACCACCAGTGTTGAATAGTTTAGACCTTGTTTACCCGGTCGATTCCCCTGAGGATTTTGTAGGTTGTGATCATGTCTCCCCTTACTCTTCTGTCTTCCAGTGTCGTAAGGTGCATTTCCCGCAGCCTTTCCTCGAAACTCATGCCTCTTAGTTCTGGGACTAGTCTAGTGAAGACCTTTGGACTTTTTCCAGCTTCGTCTTGTGCTTGACAAGGTACGGGCTCCATGCTGGGGCCGCATACTCCAGGATTGGTCTTACATATGTGGTGTACAAGATTCTGACTGATTCCTTACACAGGTTCCTGAACGCTGTTCTGATGTTAGCCAGCCTCGCATATGCCGCAGACGTTATTCTCTTTATGTGGGCTTCAGGAGACAAGTTTGGCGTGATATCAACTCCTAGATCTTTCTCTCTGTCTGTTTCATTAAGTACTTCATTTCCTATTCTGTATCCTGTACCTGGCCTCCTGTTTCCACTGCCTAGTTTCATTACTTTGTTTCATTACTTTGTTTCATTACTTTGTTTCATTACTTTGTTTCATTACTTTGTTTCATTACTTTGTTTCATTACTTTGTTTCATTACTTTGTTTCATTACTTTGTTTCATTACTTTGTTTCATTACTTTGTTTCATTACTTTGTTTCATTACTTTGTTTCATTACTTTGTTTCATTACTTTGTTTCATTACTTTGTTTCATTACTTTGTTTCATTACTTTGTTTCATTACTTTGTTTCATTACTTTGTTTCATTACTTTGTTTCATTACTTTGTTTCATTACTTTGTTTCATTACTTTGTTTCATTACTTTGTTTCATTACTTTGTTTCATTACTTTGTTTCATTACTTTGTTTCATTACTTTGTTTCATTACTTTGTTTCATTACTTTACTTTCATTACTGTCTAGTTACATTACTTTTACACACACACACACACACTTGTGTGTGTGTGTGTGTGTGTACTGGTGATGTGATGGGGTCCAGGGCAGGAGGAACTTTAACAGTTGAAATCTTATTTGGTTTTTAATCGTGTTAGTGTGGTGGATAATGTCTCGGTGATGTGACGGAGACTAACATTTCAGAAAAATGCTAACATTTCCTCTCTTCTTCTCGACAGGCACGAAGCGGTTTACAGTAGGACTGTTTAACAGGAATTATTCAGCACATGAAGGTAGTGCGGGGGTGGGGGGGAGACAAGTGGGGGGTGAGACGTCGGGGGTGGATGGGGGGAGCGGGAGGGGCGACAAAGTAGGTGAACAAGGAATGTCTGAGCCTGGTGAGTGTGGTTGCAGCTCTGTAGGCAGTTACTTTTACTTTCACTACCATTGAGTAGTGAAGTGAAGGAGGGGGGGGGGGTGAGCTGGGGAGGTGAGCGAGGGAGAGGAGAGGAGGGGTGAAAAGTGAGAGAGGGGGAAGAATATAGGAAAGGGAGAGGGAATGGGGAGGGGAGAGGGGAAATGGGGAAGGGGTAGCGAGTGCTCCACACCTGAACACACTAGGTGGTGCAGGCTGAGGTAACCCCCACCCCCACACCCCACACTCTACACTGCTCACAGTCTCGTCAATTTTTTTGTATTATTATTAACACATTTAGGTACACGTGTATTTGTGCAGCTGCCCTAGACTATATGAAGGGGCAGTACAGTGTGTCAAAAAGCTACCTTCGTGGTGCTAAAAAAAAAAATCCCCATCACACAAGATGTTTAGTCATACAGAATCATGTGAGCAGTAGTGTGTACTGGCAGCCTCGGGGTGTATTATGAGGCAGGTGTCTTGACGATGCCACGTGGCGCTCCACCCACACGTGTGGATGGCACATGTGTGGATGGCACACATGTGGGTGGGTGTAGCGGCGGCGGCGGCGGCCCGGCCTCACTCACCGTCTTCACATTATTATCTACTTTCAAGTGAGCCTTCAGTGTGATGAGCACATGCTACTCCAAGAGTGAACCCGCCTCATACTCTAGGCTCACCACCGTACACTTGCGCCCTACCGTAAAATGTCAGACAAGGGGACTGTGGTGGTCAGCGTCTTGCATCCGTGGCGGCGCCATGTCCTGGAGAATCCACTACCTGAGGGTGGATAACAACAAATTGATGTCATGCTTTATGCATGCCAGAACGTGCGCGCGCACACAATAAGGGTGATGGCCAGATGTGGCTGGGTGTTTTAACCCTTCTCCCCCCCCCCTCTATTCTTATCCCCCCTATCCCCCAACATCGCCGCCCTCTTCGTATCTCCACCCCCTTTCCAAATTTTGCCCCAACACCCCCCTCTATCCCAAGTTTTCCCTCCAACACCCCCCCCCTCTATCCCAAGTTTTCCCACAACACCCCCCCCTCTATCCCAAGTTTTCCCACAACACCCCCCCCCTCTATCCCAAGTTTTCCCACAACACCCCCCCCCCTCTATCCCAATCTCTCCTCTCGCCTTTTCTTCTACTCTTTCTTTCCTTCTTCAAACGTCCTCCCCCCCCCCACTATCTCAGAAAATTTAAAGAAATTCGTAACTCTACCTTTCACCAACTACGTGAGGGGGGGGGTGTCACTATTTTGCCGAACCGCCTCTTAATAGGACCAAAAGGATCAACCCTTTCCAGCTTATGTCGGTCCTATAACCCTGACCATTCAACCTGCAAAGTTTGGCGAGGTTAGCCCCAGGCGTCTGGCCTCCAACCTTGGACACACATTTTCCCTCTTACACACACAGATAAAACACCTTCACCCTCCCGTTCAGTACAACTCACACACAAACCTACACAATTACCTCCATCGGGCCGCGCATTGTTCCCGCGTGAATGCGTGTCGTGAGCGCAGCACACTGGATCACGTGCCGCTTACTTGCTAAGTCACGTTAAGCACCTCTAAGTCTCGCCATTTGGGGGATGGGGGACCACGGGGATTGCCTCGCCCTTAGATAGAGGGTGGGGACGAGCCCAGCACTCCTGGCTCTATAATGGAGTATCAAAATATGTATCCCCCAATACAAATTAGAACACGAGATATAGCAGAAAGCCTATTGTCTTATACTAGGCTGTTCGTGTTTAAATGCAATAACAACCACTCATACTTGTATAACGTACGCTTGAAACTATCCCGTGACGCCTCGTCTGAGTACATTACCTCATACGTTACGGTGTTACGTCAATCAATCCTATTTCCAAACCAGTATTTACCCACAGTTTTTCTAATTGAAATTTGCCCAATTTGTATTAATCGTTCTGTGCTTCTATATTTAGCACCTTATTAACAAACACCTTGCGTTCTTCCATCCATTTGTATACTTCAATCATGTTTTTCCTTAACCCTCGCCTTAGTGTAGAATGTAGGGTAACTTTTTTCATCTCGTTATGAGAGGTTCTATTGGCCGTGATTAGCTTTGTCATCTTTCTCTGTATGTTCTCTAGATAATGTATTCATTCTATCCTATTCTATCTGTCTTGTTTCAACACTTATACGCCCATTTCTTGGCTTAATATCCCTACTAAAAATGACACCCACAGATCTCTCTCTTGCATTTACATTGATCAATTTCAACACTGTCCAGCTGATATCTGGAAACTGTCATTTCCTAGGCTTAGAACCCTGCATTTGCCAACATTAACCAGCCTTTAATGCAGATTAAATATTGACAAATGCAATAGTGCAAAAATGAAATAATGCGAGAATGCCTAATTGAAATCTGTGAGACACCTTTCTCTTACACAACTAACCTTTACACACGAGACTGTCTCTCATTGTGGAGGCATATGATATTACCCATTCTCTACGTAGTTACTCTGACAGTGAATGAGGAGCAACAAGAGGTGTAGGATGATGAGTGAAGCGTAGGCCTTGTGGCGTAGGCCGCCAGGAAAGACCTTGTGCAGAACTGGGCGAGGGTCCCACACCTGCCGTTGGAAGCGTGTCCAGCCATCACCCCCCAGCCTCACTGCTGCATGCTAACTCCTGCTGCACTGCACGTAAACACATTTTATCAAGCAGGGTTGGGACTCCGGCTCCGGGAATCCCAACATTTTAACTATCCGTTATGTAATTGACTCCCGATCCACTTGTGTGTTGTCATATTTACTTCTGAAATAATGACAATTTTACTTGCGCTAATTTCTTTGTAATACATTCCGCGTGGGTCCCCTTCCCACTGAACTATGTTCTCTCGTTCTCTTCCCTCCAGCGCCATGCGGTCTGTCGCTCTATCATTGGCCTACTACTCTGGCTACTTTGTCTCTTGCGGTCAGGTATTCTTTTTCAACAATGTGAGGTTCAGCCTGCCCTCGTATCCCAGCACCCTCAGCTTACCCTCATATCCCAGCACTCTCAGCCTGCTCTCATATCCCAGCACTCTCAGCCTGCCCTCATATCCCAGCACCCTCAGCCTGCCCCATATCCCAGCCCCCTCAGCCTGCCCTCATATCCCAGCCCCCTCAGCCTGCCCTCAGATCCCAGCCCCCTCAGCCTGCCCTCAGATCCCAGCCCCCTCAGCCTGCCCTCAGATCCCAGCCCCCTCAGCCTGCCCTCAGATCCCAGCCCCCTCAGCCTGCCCTCAGATCCCAGCCCCCTCAGCCTGCCCTCAGATCCCAGCCCCCTCAGCCTGCCCTCAGATCCCAGCCCCCTCAGCCTGCCCTCAGATCCCAGCCCCCTCAGCCTGCCCTCAGATCCCAGCCCCCTCAGCCTGCCCTCAGATCCCAGCCCCCTCAGCCTGCCCTCAGATCCCAGCCCCCTCAGCCTGCCCTCAGATCCCAGCCCCCTCAGCCTGCTCTCATATCCCAGCACTCTCAGCCTGCCCTCATATCCCAGCACCCTCAGCCTGCCCCATATCCCAGCCCCCTCAGCCTGCCCTCAGATCCCAGCCCCCTCAGCCTGCCCTCAGATCCCAGCCCCCTCAGCCTGCCCTCAGATCCCAGCCCCCTCAGCCTGCCCTCAGATCCCAGCCCCCTCAGCCTGCCCTCAGATCCCAGCCCCCTCAGCCTGCCCTCAGATCCCAGCCCCCTCAGCCTGCCCTCGTCCTACCACCCGTAGACCAGTACACAAAATGTTCTTACAGAGGCTACCAATTCCGGAAACATGTAAATAAATTTGCAACAATGATTCCCTGAAACTGAGAACCTGACACATGAAAGTCCTTGCAAATCTGCAACAAAAATTAGCCTAACAAATACACCACTTTTTAGGATAAAACGAGGTAACTGAGGCTTACCAGCTCGCCAAGTCACCCGAGGAAACCGCACACCTCCTACCTGGGAAAAATATATAGCTTATACCCTCCGTAATAATTGAGCTGTCCAGTACATGGCACCGTACAATTCAAGTGACACTCCACGCAGAGTTTATCCCCGGAAGCTACACAAGGTTAACCTACAAGTAAGGTGTTTCTTCACCTCATCACTTTCACCTTATCCTCAGGTACATATTATGCACCATGACACACTGAAACAGATGGGAGACATCTCCCGTCCACGAGGCTCACCATAGCCCGTGCTACTTGCCCCGCTCCTGTGCCAGGTAAGTTACGGGCTCACCATAGCCCGTGCTACTTGGAACCTGTTCCGAGTAGCTGAATCTATAACAATCTCAATCATATGTATCTATCGATAGATACAGCGATAGCAGGCGGCTTGACGTTTGCGAGGCACTACACATTAAGAAGTCAACACCAGCAATCAACAGCCAATTAATGCACAACTATATTCTACCCACCTCAAGACTCCGCTCCAATATAGAAGCATCAAGAAATATGGACCAATAGGCTTTCTACAATCACTTCCATTTCAATACCCATTGTTTCGTGTTCTGTCTTGTGTTGATGAAATTAATACCCTATTAATGCCACCTCTTGTTCTGTCTTGTGTTGATGAAATTAATACCCTATTAATGCCACCTCACCCCATCCACCTCACTCAAATGTAGATACAAACAAAATCGGAGATGTGTAAGTTCTCAGGTCGTCGTCACATCACACAGACACACGGGAGACATCTCCCGTCACGCAGGGTGCAGTCGCACCTCCACAGATCTCCAGTATCAGCTCTTGATACTGGTAATGGCTCAAAAGGGCCACCACTTACAGGCTATTCATGCCTGTGCCACCTCTTGGGTGGCTTCATCTTCATCTTAACACATTCACAAAGGAGACAACTCCCGTCACGCAGGGTGCATTCGCACCTCCACAGATCTCCAGTATCAGCTCTTGATACTGGTAATGGCTCAAAAGGGCCACCACTTACGGGCTATTCATGCCCGTGCCACCTTTTGGGTGGCTTCATCTTAACACATTCACAAAGGAGACATCTCACGTCATGCAGGGTGCATTCGCACCTCCACAGATCTCCAGTATCAGCTCTTGATACTGGTAATGGCTCAAAAGAGCCACCACTTACGGGCTATTCATGCCCGTGCCACCTTTTGGGTGGCTTAATCTTCATCAATCAAGAAGATATGCCACACTTGGTCCGGGAGACATCTCCCGTCACGCAGGGTGCAGTTGCGCCTCCACAGATCTCCAGTATCATCTTTTAATACTGGTAATGGCTCGAAAGGGCCACCACTTACGGGCTATTCATGCCCGTGCCACCTCTTGGGTGGCTTAATCTTCATCAATCATCTGTAAGTTCTATTCAGTTGTGTATTTGTAAACTAAAGTCTTTGAAAATGTAATAAGTTTTACGAAACGCGCTCGTGTCGCGTCAGACTAGAAATAAAAATGAATTTTGGAGAATTGATTTTTGAATTACCTCCAACAGTGAAAAGAAATGTACGTAAGATTGAGAAAATTCGTGTTAGAATTATTAATCTTACTTTTTCGGTCATATATATATATATATATATATATATATATTCCCCCCCCACACACACACAGGAAGCAGCTCCGTAACAGCTGTCGAACGCCCAGGTACCTATTTACTGCTAGGTAACAGGGGCATCAGGGTGAAAAACTCTGCTCATTGTTTCTCGTTGGCGCTGGGAATGTGTGTGTGTGTGTGTACGTATCTAGTCTTTAGGTCCAAAGCCACAGATTTCTTTGAGTAACCTACCTTTAATTTCTTGAGCCTCCAATATTATAAGTTAAATAAGGAAATAAGTAGTACTGCACTTAAGAACACAAGTGGCTCATACCGCAAGAAGCGTGCCATGGCCCGAACACAGGCCAACTGGTCTCCAATCCCGGTGGCACCATTGCAGCTGTGTTATACAAGCATTACGTAACGCCACTTTCCAGTGTATCAATGTTCAAAATAAACCAGGAACCCCCACTCTCCAAAATAGCAAGCTTCCTGCATAATTAAAGCAGTGATGAGCGTGAGCTGGTGCGGGACACTGTGAATGTGGGACCCCGGGATGAATGGTTAGTATTATGAACACTTTCACTGTAATTATCCAGTTGTAGCGAACTGGGGGCTACCGTCACTTCTCCACAACAATAATACGATAACCGCACTCAACAACAACACACAGGCAGGCAGGTAGGCAGGCAGGCAGGCAAGGCAGGCAAGGCAGGCAGGCAGGCAGGCAGGCAAGGCAGGCAAGGCAGGCAGGCAGGCAGGCAGGCAGGCAGGCAGGCAGGCAGGCAGGCAGGCAGGCAGGCAGGCAGGCAAGGCAGGCAGGCAGGCATGCAGGCAAGGCAGGCAGGCAGGCAGGCATGCAGGCAGGCAGGCAGGCAGGCATGCAGGCAAGGCAGGCAGGCAGGCATGCAGGCAGGCAGGCAGGCAGGCAGGCAGGCAGGCAGGCAGGCAGGCAAGGCAGGCAGGCAGGCAGGCAGGCAGGCAGGCAGGCAGGCAGGCAGGCAGGCAGGCAGGCAGGCAGGCAGGCAGGCAGGCAGGCAGGCAGGCAAGGCAGGCAAGGCAGGCAAGGCAGGCAAGGCAGGCAAGGCAGGCAAGGCAGGCAAGGCAGGCAAGGCAGGCAGGCAAGGCAGGCAGGCAGGCAGGCAGGCAGGCAGGCAGGCAAGGCAGGCAGGCAAGAATAACAGGCAAGGCAAGAGACAGAAGTAAGCGAAGGGGGGACGACGACGGACGGAAAAAGAGGAATAGACAAAGATGTGTGAAGGTGACAAAAAAAGGAAAAGGGAAAGCTGAGGAGTGCTGGAGTGTGTAATGAGCTGACCACCGTAAGCATCGCCGGAGAATGTACGAGTTATTACTTTATGATACAGGCCCCGAGGCCCAGTGGGAGGCCAGCACATGCTCACACTGTCATCCTCTACACCTGTGTACGATGCCCCTCCTTCCCCTCAACACTAGCCCAATTCAATTTCTTTATTATACACCCCATACCCATCCTGTGGGCAGTGGTGTAAAAGGTTATAGAGGCCCATAATCGGTTCAGGCACTGAACCCCCTAGTTCGTTTAGCTAAGCAAATAACAATCTTTTGACGTTGGACAGTCTTGGGTTCTTGCCGTTCTATCTCAGCGTGGCAGGGTGTGCAGAATAGCTCCGTTGAAAAACAGAGGGGACAACAGGTATGCTCAGAATGAACAGGCATAACTGGCCGGCCTAAAGGGTTAGTAAAGCATATAAAACAAAACAAAAATCTGGAGAAAAAATATGAAATTGTAGTGTCCTTGCCGTAGGCCAGTGCGCGGAGTCGGAAGGCGGAACAGGTTGGCAATGTGCTCAACAAGCGCTCAAACTATAATTGGTGGGAGGGGATACTCTTGAGATTATCTTGAGATGATTTTGGGGCTTAGCGTTTGGGGCCCGGTCCTCGACCAGGGCCAGGCCTCCTTTTTGTTACACATATCCCCAGGAAGCAGCCCGTTGCAGCTGTCTAATTCCCAGGTACCTATTTGCTGCTAGGTAACAGGTGGTGCATCACGGTAAAAGGAACTTTTTGCCCAGTTATCTCCGCCTCCACCGAGGATCGAACCCGGAACCTCGGCTACGAATCCGAAGCGCTGTCCATTCAGCTATCAGACGCCCCTCAGGTTGTCTATTCAAGTAGAGACCACCAACACCATCTCCGTCACTAACAAGAACCACAATCCAACAACTCTATACCAGTCTCGTCAAGTTCATCTCTTGATATATCAAGGGATTTGTGCAGGCGAAATTGAAATAAGTTTATTGATGTAAAATACACACAAAGGGATGAGGTAGCTCAAGCTATTCTCACCCCGTTCAGTACATCGTGTTAATACATACATAGACACACATCACCAGCAATAAACCTGTTACCAAACATTCTGAGAGATAAACATCTGTGCAGGCGAAATCATTTCGCCTGCACAAATGATTTTGTATTGTGGTATTGTACTGCTACCGGAGTACAATATCAGCACATGTAAGGTGATGGAAATGGGCACAGGCGTCAGGCGACCAAAAGGACACTACACTATGATGAGGGAATTACCTCATAACTAGAAAAAAAAGACCTGGGAGTGGACATGACACCAAACCAATCTCATAAATAGGAGGCTCTTATAAATAGGATAACGTCAGCACCATACTCTACACTCTACACCAGCCAAACTTTGAACATCATTCAGGAACCTAAATAAGGAGGCATTCACCGAGCACCGCTCGTGTGACACCAGTTTAGAGTATGACGCCCCACCATGGAACCTTCATCTAAACACAAGGAAACTCGAAAACGGTTACAACAAGGCTCGTCTCAGAATTGCGAAGGACAGTATATGATGAGATACAAAGAACTCCATAAAAGAGGAGAGAAAGAGGGGATAGAACACGATAGATACATATAAAATACCTAGAGGAGACTCAGATTAATAATAGAGATGCTCCCTTTGTTGTTGTTATTATTTAAAATTCAGTTACTCCGAACAAAAGTTTCAAGTAGCACGGGCTATGGTGAGCCCGTAGTGGACTTTATGGTGCAAGATCAATGGGGAAAATAGAATGAAGTAAAAGAAAAAGATTTGGAGGCAAACTCCAGCCATAAATTTTTAAGTAAATATGTTGGGGAAATAGGTCAGGTCATCCCCGGCTGGCATTAGACAACCGGGGGATGGAAAAGCTGGGCCCAAGAGCTAATGCTCAATCCTGCATGCATAAAAAGACTAGTACGCAGACCATCTAACATTACTTCCTTAAAATAAAAAAGAAGGTAGCGCATGCAACGCTCGACGACGTGAAGCAGGAAGAGCAAAGCAGTGTTACACCAGTGGAAATTACTTCCTAAGTTGTGCTCCTGGAGGTGGAGGAGCTGCTAGGTGCTCCACACCATGACCCAGGAGGTGGAGGAGCTGCTAGGTGCTCCACACCATGACCCAGGAGGTGGAGGAGCTGCTAGGTGCTCCACACCATGACCCAGGAGGTGGAGGAGCTGCTAGGTGCTCCACACCATGACCCAGGAGGTGGAGGAGCTGCTAGGTGCTCCACACCATGACCCAGGAGGTGGAGGAGCTGCTAGGTGCTCCACACCATGACCCAGGAGGTGGAGGAGCTGCTAGGTGCTCCACTGAGCGCGGTGAGAGCCTCGGGCAAGCGGTACCTTAACCCAGGCACCTCACAGTTCACCCAGTCCTCGCCAACGTTCCCTAACGTCAGGAAACTGTCGTGATAAACTGCCCTAACCTAACAAAGGACCCACAAAACGAAAACGGGACTTATGTCCATTTCGCGAGCCGCTACCATTTTCTTATTCGTCAGTTTTTGGCCTTAGGTAAAGTATACGTTAAAATGCGACGTGCTATAACGAGAACCGGTTCACAATTACCCATCAGACAAGAACAGGGTCAAGCCTGGGAAAAGCCTGACTGAGGAAGGTTCCTGTGGATTTTCGCATCGATATATCACGATAATGTAATTTTTGTGTGTATTACCGTCACCGTTATTGTCTCCTCTACCAGCCTGGTGTTGGCACCACCACTCTCACACTCCAGTACCACCACCACTCACACACTCCAGTACCACCACCACGTGTACCCCACAACCACACACCACCTCCACACACATCTCCAGTTGACTGACAGTTGAGAGGCGAGACCAAAGAGCCAAAGCTCAACCCCCGCAAGCACAATTAGGTGAGTACATCACCTATTCCAGTATTACACTCAAAGATATTAACACAAAGCAAAATACTCAACATCTCCACAAATACCATAACATCATTCCCATTGGCCACATTCAGGGTTCCAAAGCACGCAAAACCAAGGCCATTATATAACTGTCCTCCCAACTACATTTGCCCATGTGGTAAATGCAGTTACTTCAAACTGACACAAAGGGTTACTATAGCAGGGAAATATGGACACCGGAGTACAACAATCTTTCCAGACGCGACAGGAAACACGGGCCCGGTCACAACTATGTACATCACAACCTGATCACAAAGTTCAGACAAGCGTGGGCAACACACCGGCACAGCCAGCCGCACATCCAAGAGCAGAAGTCTGCAAATCAAATTTTAATAATAAACTGACGAATAAATAAATAAAGCAGAAAGCAGAAATATGGGAAGCGAGTGTTGGGCGGAGGAGCCTTGACGAGGCTGTTGCCTGGAGGGCCTCATTAGACCCCGAATAAAGCAGAAAGAAGTAATAAGGCAGAAAAGTGAATAAAGCAGAAATAAGTAATAAAGCAGAAAGAAGTGAATAAAGCAGAAACAAGCTGGGAAGAACAACTTGTCAGTGCAAGCATATATCAGCGCCCTAAGAGAGAGTAGACCCAGTAGACATAGGCTCAAGTCACACACTACTAAGAAAATGAGGCGGAATGGAGGAGGAGGAGGACAGGCAGGAGGGGAGGACGAGGAGGAAGGGGAGAGGAAAATGAAAGGAGGAAGAGTGGGAGGAGAAGGGAGGGGAGGAGAAGGGAGAGGAGGAGAATGGAGAGGAGGAAAAGGGAGAGGAGGAAAAGGGGAGACGAGGAAGAGGAGAGGAGGGAGAGGAACAGGAGAGAGGAACAGGAGAGAGGAGGAAGAGGACAGGAGGTAAAGACAAAGGTAGGTATGAAATATGCCCTAATAAATACGAACCAACATTAATAAACACAAATTTAACACAGTATGCCACGCGACCAGGTACGGGCATTACAAACTGTGCTTGGCGCAGTACGTATCGTATCCATGGCACAAGAAATACAATAAAAAGGCGAAAAGCTGAAGCTTAGGGAAAAGGTCATTACCTGGTTGAAAGCCCGCACGACCGCCCTCCATACCTCAAGGTCTAATGAGGCCCTCCAGGCAACAGCCTCGTCAAGGCTCCTCCGCCCCAACACACTTCCCACATTCACTCAGCAAAACAATGAAACACATCTACGAACTCTGCCCGCTAAACATAGCACAAACAGGAAGCGTCCTGCTTTTTCTGATCAGTTCATGTTATGTTAATTAGATCATCGATGTGACGACCCCTTGTCATATTATTTGCTGTACATGAGAAACAAGAGGAGACAAAGCCCTTCAAGTGAAGATGTTGCGTCAGTCTCCTGCTTCCGTCTTTGGGGTCTACCACTGGATGGAATGGACTTGGTCTGTGAAAAGGTTGATTCATGAGCTCAGTGAGGAGGTGGCAGACACAGGACATTACCGGGCCTGACTTCGTCAATTCCAACTCTAGTACACACCCAATGGAACAACATCCTCCGGGAAACAAAAGACAGTTTGTTAGAGAAGGGTTGGCGGAGGGTCATGCAGCCTCACACGTCATATATTCAGGAAGTGAGAGTTTTTACCCCAGCAGGTACAGACGGCGGGCTCCCACCAAGGTCACCCGTTAATAGGGGCTGCACTTAACCGACTCTGCGAAACAGCTACGCCATGGCGGAAGTACAGGAAGACGGAAGTCAGGCGTTTCTTACGTAATGCTAGTGACAACAGTATGGACCTGACGCTCACTGCCCCAGTACCCAACTCTCCCACATACATCATCTTTGGGGCTACACCCACACTCTTCTCACTCGCTACAACTAGTTCACTTTCCTATAATGTGTTTTAACTTTATGTTCCATTTGTTGGGAAGAAAGGCTAAGTTTATAGAGGTTTGCAACCATGTCACTCTGCAGTGGTAAGCCTCGTATGTACCCGGTACCTATGATGGGTATGTCTACTACCAAGAGCTATATCTTATAATTATATAATATATATATATAATATTATATATATAAATTATATATTACACACACACACGCGTGCGTGCACTTTGTCACAGTTACATGTTTGCATGCATTTTATTGAGCCTTGTTTAACAGCTCCGTTAAATTATTTATAAAAAAAACCAAGGCGAAATGTTAATTCTTAACCTCCATGCACTCGGCGTAGACACCCAGACAAAGACTGGCGTTACCTTACACCTTTCACTGTGACTGGACTACGCTAGTGAAAGGACTTATCAGTGCACTTGCTTTCCTTCTCTGTATCGGGAGCGGGCGGGCAGAGGTCATCTGGTCACCTGGCTTATATGACCCACATAATAGTACACGTGATGTTCCCACTGTCAACAGCCTGGCCTCTAGCCTTCGCTTACAGCCTGGCCTCTAGCCTTCGCTTACAGCCTGGCCTCTAGCCTTCGCTTACAGCCTGGCCTCTAGCCTTCGCTTACAGCCTGGCCTCTAGCCTTCGCTTACAGCCTGGCCTCTAGCCTTCGCTTACAGCCTGGCCTCTAGCCTTCGCTTACAGCCTCACCAGTATGCCCTCTCCACACAACTACAACAAACTATGAACAAGTTGATTATATCCGAGACAATGTGTCCCTACATTCACATGCACACAGTGTATATGTATGCACACACAAGCACAGACATGCGTGCGTGCGTGTGCATGCCTGATTACCTGTAAACTGTTTCGAGTGTGTCTTACTTCCGCAGTCAAGCATCTGGCCAGCCTTCCCTGGTGTGTTTGATCTTTGAGGCTATGTGTCTTCGTAACTGGCAGGTCCACACAGCCATCACAGGCAGGCTGGTCCACTACCTCCAACAGAAACTTGTTCGGTTCTCAAAAAAAGTTTCTTGTTGTTGTTTCATCGACATTTCTTATCAAATGCTTTTGCTTCTAATATATTTATAAGATTGTCATAGTGATCAAGTGGTTGCAAAAGACAAGAAAAAGACCTGCTCTAAATCTGTGTTAACTCGGATTGTATAATTCATTATATTCATGTAACTGCTAGGTCTGTATCTCAAAAGCCTTATTCATTTGTGATAGTGTAACTAGTTTCTAATTTTTGCCAGTACTTTATTGCCTCCCTTGTGAAGTGCGGATGTCGTCCCCAGTTCTCTTTGTCCGAGGGATGTAACCCGTCTCTGGGCTTTTTCTCTATATTATACAGTGTGCCTAATGTATTTTATGCTCCTATAGAAATCATTTATTTCAGGAATCTGGTCACAAGGCATGCGCATGGTGTGCACAAAGTAGACACAAGGTAGATGAGCATATTGCCTGTCTTTTTCGAAGCCTGTGAAAGGCAAAGAAAGCGGCTCCGCCAAAGCAGACCGATAGGATGAGACAGTACTGTAATTAGCCACCAGATGGCGGTCGACAAACAGCCAAGAGAGAAAAGATAAGATGGCAGAAATCGACACCGAAGCCCCACCAAAGAGCACCTGCTCGCAACAAGGACAGAACCCAGTTACAAAAAGACCCAACAAGAAGCTGAAAATTAACAGCAGCAGCCAACATTACCTAAGAAACCTCCTCCTCCAGGAACAGGAGAGGAGATAAAGGGCGACGTGGCCATAATGGAGAGGGACCAAGCTAAATCCAAATTGGTAGACAAGAATAGCTCGCCCACATGCCAAGCAAGTTGTAAAGAAGCTCACCACTATTTTGGAGAGGGGTATACAACTTGGGCACTGCTGCCGCGCTCACCACGGGAAACACACACTGGCAGGGGGGCTGTGGCTGAGTGGACAGCACCTGGGTCTTGTAATCCTAAGGGCCGGGGATCGATTCCTGGCCATGGCGGAAACAAATGGGCTGAGTTTCGTTCACCTTGATGTCCCTGTATTTACCTAGCAGTAAATAGGTACCTTGGATATAGACAGCTGTTACGGGCTGCTTCCTGGGGTGGGGGGTGTATTCACCTAGTTGTGCTTGCAGCGGTTGAGCTCTGCTCCTTCGGGCCGCCTCTCAACTGTCAATCAACTGTTACTAACTACTAACTAATTCCCCCCCCCCACACACACAGCCCGTAACAGCTGTCTAACTCCCAGGTACCTATTTACTGCTAGGTAACAGGGACATCAGGGTGAAAGAAACTCTGCCCATTTGTCTCTGCCGGCGCTGGGAATCAAATCCGAGCCACAGGATTACGAGTCCCGCGTGCTGTCCACTCAGCTACCAGACCCCTGGTTGATTGATTGACAGTTGAAAGGCAGGCAGGAAGAGCAGAGCTCAACCCTCGCAAGCACAACTAGGTGAATACACTCCATCCCCAGACACTATAGCCAACGCAATCAGACTGCCACGAAGCTGAACAGAAAACACTTCTGGACCTGGACAGCCTAGACAAGGAAAACGGAGGCCAGTCGGAGGCGCACCCTATGATTTTCCATGACCCGAATGGCAAAACGCAGACAGACTCGTAGAAAGCAAAGACAAACTCGCATGGAGCTGGCAAGTGCCCACATTCAAGAACAAGGCCGTGAAAAACAGGGAGGAATCGAGCCCCCCCTCCAAAGACAGCCCACCCATAAAAATCTGGAAGACCAACCTCATGACAAGAAAGAACCAATAACCCTGAAGTCTGAAACCAATTCAGAGTACAGATCAGACGAGGGAGGAAAAAAATGACTGGAGCACACCACACCAGAAGGGTCTGAAACTGAAGGGCAGTTAGGTGAAAAACTCTGAACATGCTTACCTAACCAAATTCTCCCTCTTGTTAAATAAAAAGAGTGGTGGTTCCATCTCTCGGGCATCCAAGCTAGACCATGACTGCAAAACAATAAAATGGGATGCCCTGTCCAGTAAAGTAGCAGCTACCTGATAAACCAGACTGAGGAGGTTCAGCTAAAACAGAGACCAAACAATAACACGTCACAAACCAGGGGACGAAAGCAATTACTAACCCAGCGGCCAAAAGGTTAGACAGAAAGGATGGGCATTGGCATAAACCAATACTGCACAGCATCCAGAAAAAACGTTCATTGTGGTAGCAGGATACCACGGAAATTTTTATATATAGGGTCCTGAACGATTCCTTACACAAGTTTCTAAAGGCAGTTCTTACGTTGGCCAGTCTAGCATTTGCCACTGATGATATTCTTTTGATGTGGGCCTCTGGGGACAGGTTCGGTGTGATATCAACCCCCCTTATCTTTCTCTCTATTTGAGAGAGAGATACTGTTGAGATATGCATACTAGTGAAAAAGCCATAGCTAAAGTATCCTCGGTCTAGCATAATACCTACAGCAAGTTTGAGTGCCTAAAGATATAAACCCAGCCAAATGGAAACGATTTATGGCATTAGAGGAATGCATGAATGAGAGGCAAAGGATGGTCATAGTAGACCTTAGAGAAAGCATGGATGAACTAGTGAGACAAAATCATAAATTTCAAGATAAATCAAATCCTCAGAAAATGGAACTCAATCTGCCAGCACAAAGTGGAGCATTGATCACTGCAAAACTACAAAATGCAAATTTCCAAAGTAATTTGACTTCAAAATGTATTTTTGTCTTTATATACTGTATTAAAAAATTTGCAGTACTGTATTAAAGGCTAGGCTAACAGAATATATATGGTTTTGCAAGTTTTGAAAGAAACATAAGTGATGGTGGTGTGGATTCATTTGTTTTGTTTACTACTGTATTGGTAAATAGGTCAAAGAACTGGCAAATGTTATGCAAACTGTCCTCTGGGAGGAAATAGACTCGCAGAACTGGATTCAGAATGGCTTCATAATTAGTGCTATTATCTACTCTCTATCCATGGCTAGGTTAGGTTAAGGTTTGGTTAGGTTAGATATCATTACGTTTGGTTAAGTTAATACAGTATAATATTGTCCACAGTATGAAATATGGAATTAAAAAACTATTAAAGTGTTCCCTTGAATTGAATTTTGTTTACAAAAAAACAAATTCTTCAGATTGTTTCTAAGAAAATGTTTTCAACATACAGTACAGTATAGTATAGTCAAGTGGAGTGGAAAAAATAATGGGACATGTTGGGGTGAAAACGAACAGACCTTAAAAACATTTTATATTATATGAATTTGTGTTATAAATATATTGTAAGTAGCCCACTTTATCCTTCAAAAGTGTTATTAAAATTGTGCCCCTATATCTGTTCATTTACAACATGGGACCAACTGATAAAATGTGTCAAATTTTATCAAACGTTTTTGCTATTTTTTATTTATTTACTTCTCACTGAATAAGTTTTCAGTGTAGAATATTATTACTTATGTTGGAAAGTGTGAAGATACAGTATGATTCTTGCAATACAGTATGAGAAAGAAAAGAAATGTTTAGGAGAAAGCTTTATGGACCTATTTTTTTTTTTTAACCACATGTGAAAATACCCTGTTTGGGGTTAAAATGAACAAGTGAATCCTACTTGGAATCTGAACCAAATGACCTCATACTAGTTGCAAATGACAGGGCTTTTGAAAATTTATCTGATATAGATGATGGTAGTCCAGAGAAACTAAAAAACACAATGGGAAGAGCCATGAAATGCAAAGAGCTGGGCAGAGATGTGGTAAAGAAAAACAATGTTGAAGTGCGGCCTTTTTTTACCATACAATGGGAGAAACCAACAACTGAGGAAGAGTTCTGAATGTATTCTGAATAGATGAAGATGGAGAGAGAGAAGGTGGAAATGAACCTCCTCAAATGCTATGCCCTTTCCAGTGCCCTTTCCTTGGATGCTAATGAATTATTCGGGGCTGTATCCAATCTCCACGAGATTGTATCTGCAGTCCTTTGGTTAGACATGGGTTCATTCTTCAGCTGATTCTGCAGTTACTTTTGATAAAGTTGTACATTAACTCAACAAATTTTGTCTGCAATGTGTGGAAGAAAACCACTATTTAATATAATTATATAATTTCATAGTTGCCAAATATGTAATTTTTACTTTTATGCAAATGTATAAGAAATATTGAAGATCAATGCCACAGACTATTTATTTTTTTACACATCTCGGGTTATAATCAGTTATAAACGTAAAAAAAAAAAATATATTGTTAGTAACAAGCTATTAAACTAAGTAAAATACTGTAATTTAATGAATTTAAAAATGTTGACATTTACCAACTAATAAAATATGATGCCACCAAGTTAAACTCTTTCCCTTGAAACAAGTGCACACTGGCCTACTAAATAGTACTGTGTAATAGACCTAAGGTAATCAAATATTAATGGAATATTGTTGTTGTTGTTGTTATTATTATTGATCTCTGGGGTGACAACAATCATATCAAAGGAATGCAGGTACTAAACATGTATTCCATATAGTGTAGGCTTGTCTCTTACAGCTAAATTAACCAAATTGAATGCTGCTAAATTAGCCAAATTGAATGCTGTGTTAATTTTAGCCTATGCTGGTTACTGTACTAATAATAAAAATATTATTTGTTTGCAAATTAAAAGTTAACAGAGCATGGTAAGAATCGAAAGCAAAACTATAGTCACTAGAGCAGTGGTCCGATGTGCCTTTATCTAAAGTTGGTCATTTTGTATACAAGTGCTTTACAAGCTAGTCAATTCATTCAAAATTCTCATTTTAAACACTATTTTGTATTATAACGCTTATTTTCTAATGGTTAAACTCGCGTATATTGCTAGGCTGGTTTGGGGTTGAGTTGCTTTTAAAAATTGTTGGTGAAAGATCTTTGGGTACAAAGTGTTCATGGGTTAAATAAAATGATGGGCTATGTAGTGTCCCATAAACCTAAATCCAACTAATTCAATATCATTATATCAGATAAACGTTATTTAGAATCCCATTATTGTGATTTGGGTAATTTATTGTCTTCTGGGTAACAAGTCAGTTCACTAATAGACTTGAAAATTTAGCTGACCTAATCTAAGCCAACCAATCACAGCCTAATCCATCAATTAGTTTAACAAGTATAAAACAAACTTTGTCAAAATATATACATGCGATTCGACTAACCCACTTACGGGACCCATATTTATAGCAACTTACACTTATAACCTAACGTTACTTAGCATTGCTTTAAGGAAACTGTCTCACAAGAAAGCTACAGCATTATCATAAACCTATACGACCCCATCCTGTCCACTAATAATGTGACAGATACAAGTTGCATTGTTCACAGGTTGGTTCTATAACGGATTTTAAAACCAAACCTTACCAAATCTAACTAAATCGAGATTTACACAGCGTAAGTTAACACTGTACATCCGAACCTAACAATAACTAGTTTTTGACAATTAAAATATGAGCTGTCAAAATGCTTTTTTGTGCCATAGTGATAATCCAAGATTAATGTTTCATGTTCTTAATGCTTAAGTTAATTTTGAATATATTATTTAATAATTTAATAATACATTTTAATTAGTACATTATTAATTGTTCTGGTGCTAAACTTTCCCGAGTACATATTATTGTATTTCTCCATATAGAGTAACATACATTAGGAAGCATACCACTAGTAATACCACGTACTGCTGCTATAATACCACTCACAACAGTCGACTGAAACATACTGGAGACGGGTACTGAGGCTGTCACAGTCCTTGTCCGTGTGTCCCGCACAACACCTCGGACCGTGGCAAGGTAGCCCTGACGAGGACTCGGCTGCCTATAGACCTAGGGGCACCAAGACTGTTAATTAAGAACGGGCCTACAGCACCCTTGGGCCTATACTAACCTGACGCCTACCTCTCACCACCATCATAAATAACTTCTTACCTTTCTCCGCGAGGATTGGCCAGAAACCGTTTGATGTCCTTATACACTAACTCCACAAAATCATTATCTTCACCACTTAAAAATCGTCCATGCACTAAAAAAGCCAGTTTGATAATTGTAGCACAATAACAAAGGTAAAATTCCCCACCGAGCCGCTCAAGGCCGTCCAGCTCCGCTCACTGGGACTATGACGTCACTACTCAATACAATACTTCTTCAACATTTATCTCACCTCATTCCTCCTTGCCTAATTGTTATATTATTAATACATACGTAATTAAAGCGTTACTTATTAATATAATAAAATAGTAAATATTGTCATATAATAAACGTGTATAAATACTAAGAGGTACTACCGGTGCAGCTACGCGCTCTCGCCACTCGGGAGTAGAACCTGCGCTTCGGATCTACAATCTAAAATTACCTTTGAACTCCATATAATTCAACCCGTCCTACAGCCCTGTGATAGACTCTGTGGTATATAAAAGAACGAACCCGACTGTACTACCGGGACCCTCGATAGAGTAGTCGGTAGTACATATGTAATATCGTTCAGAAATTTAGCAAATTATCAACCCGTCCTCCAAACAAAGATCCAAGTGATTCCATGCACCCGCCAAACCCCCTGTTTATGAATGAAAAGCAGTTTACACACGACTCACAACTGCTGACGTTCGAACATATCCGGAACAAGTGCTTCACTGACGAATTTTGTTCGAACCACAACATTGTAAATGCCTCACCCATGTACTACAAATACAAATAATCGCCAACAGAACCTAAACACCTAACCTAACATCACCTATGCCTATATATGCACAATATGCTAATATATTATAATATTAATTTATACTTGAGAAAATTCCCGTTTTGAATGAACAGCATGTTAAAATATATATGTTAAAAAAGCACCGCTGCTTTTCCTTATTCTCATATCAGATATAGACAAAAATACAAGTCACAGCTTCGTATCATCCTTTGCAGATGACACAAAAATCATTATGAAAATTACCTCGGCTGAGGACATTGAAAAACTTCAAGCTGATATTAATAAAGTTTTCGACTGGGCATCAGAAAATAACATGATGTTTAACAGTGATAAATTCCAGGTACTCAGGTACGGTAAAAATGAGGACCTTAAACATAATACAGAGTACAAAACACAATCAAATGTACCCATAGTAGGAAAACAGCATGTAAAGGATTTGGGAATAATAATGTCTGACGACCTAACGTTTAAGGAGCATAACCAAGCAAATATTGCGACAGCCAGAAAAATGATAGGATGGATTACGAGAACTTTCAAATCCAGGGATCCCATCACAATGGTTGTACTCTTCAAGTCACTTGTGTTGTCCCGTCTTGAGTACTGCTCAGTACTCACTTCCCCCTTCAGAGCAGGAGAGATTGCTGAAATAGAGGGAATACAGAGAACATATACGGCACGCATAGACGCAATAAAGCACCTAAATTATTGGGATCGTCTCAAAGCCCTCCAAATGTACTCACTAGAAAGAAGACGAGAGAGATATCAAATAATATACACGTGGAAGATACTGGAGGGCCAAGTACCAAATCTACACAGTAAAATAACAACGTACTGGAGTAAACGATATGGAAGAAAATGTAGAATAGAACCAGTGAAGAGCAGAGGGGCCATAGGCACAATCAGAGAACACTGTATAAACATCAGAGGTCCGCGGTTGTTCAACGTCCTCCCAGCAAGCATAAGAAATATTGCCGGAACAACCGTGGACATTTTCAAGAGGAAACTAGATTTATTCCTCCAAGGAGTGCCGGACCAACCGGGCTGTGGTGGGTATGTGGGCCTGCGGGTCGCTCCAAGCAACAGCCTGGTGGACCAAACTCTCACAAGTCAAGCCTGGCCTCGGGCCGGGCTTGGGGAGTAGAAGAACTCCCAGAACCCCATCAACCAGGTATATGAATGCGTCTGTGGGGTTGACCGCTGAATGTAATGGACTTGAGTCGAGGACGGGTTGGGCATTTACTGCGTTATGGTTCGAACAAAATTTGTCAGTGAAGCAATTGTTCCGGAAGTGTTCGAACGAAATCAGTTGTGATTCGTGTGTAAACCGTTTTTCATTCACCCAGGGGGTTTGGTGGGTGTATGGAATCACTTTTGGGTCTATGTTTGGAGGACGGGCTGCACAGATTAAGAAAGTAATTAGAAACAGAGCAATGCAAAAGATGTATAGTGACCACAAGACAACTGTTGCAAAATCAGGATCTGCGGGTTGGTACAAGAATTCAACCAACTACGAACCACTTATTTTGATGAAAGGGAACAGTTGAACAACAGAAGTACACTTACATCGCATATGGCTTGGATACCCATGTGCATGGGAAATAGGCTTACAGGTTTCTGAAGATGAGAGGAAATATCAACACTGTGGAGAAATGCCCGACAGACCACTGGAACATTATCTATCACAGTGCACAATTACAAACCCAATAAGATTTCAACTTAGATTCAACAAAGCAGAAGTTGTTGAACACATTGGGCAAAATCTTACTGAAGCGACCATACGAGTTATAAATACTCATACTCCGCCTAAGTAAAACAGAAACAAGCAACACTTAATGGGCCAGCCAGAGGCTTAGGGCCCGCGCAGGAATTTCCCTGCAAAAAAAAAAATATATACTCAATAATGACAGGCATAGACTATTCTATTACATTGTGAAGTCAGTAGTTCCAGAAACAGTACAGTAGTTTATTTACATTAATAAGAGATCGGATGTGAGTCTAGGAAAAAACTTACATCACTAAATGTCTTAAAGAAGTCAGTAATTAGGTGATAATGAGCCCCGAGCCGGTGTGGTGCTCACCCTATGAAAAAACGCCTTTCTCGTGAGCGTCCCCAACGTCAAGAAACTGTTGTACTAAAGTGCCTATCTTAATCTACCGACAGAAAACGGGACATTTCGTCAATTTCGCGAGCCGCTACCATTTTCTAGTGCGACAGTTTTAGTAAAGTATACGTTAAAATGCGACGTGCTATTAGGACACTCCAACGGTATCAGATACCTTGAGCTCTGTATAACTAATTCATACACTTACTGTTATTATTATTATACTTATAATTATTATTATACACTCACGAATATTAGATTAAGATATTCTTGTGCTCTACCCAGATTTTGTGAGTACAGGCTAATAGGTCAGCCTCGCAGTTCATGTAAGACTAACCATTATGTGAGAAGGAGGGGTATTAGATAAATTTATTAGTAGCTTTTGCGCTGCACTTTGTAATCGTTCATATAGAATAGGGTAACAGCACATTGCTGTGTATACCTAAGCTTGTTAATAAAAAAAATCTTCAGAAGGACATAACTGCTTTAGAGACAGTGCAACACCGGGCAACAAAAATCATTCCAGAGCTAAGGCACGAATGGGTATCGGGTAAGGGCCACAGGGCTAACAAGACTGCAAACCAGGCAAGACTTCAAGGGCGGATCTCATCGAAACTTAAAATAGTGAACAATTTGGAGGATGTTGATCCGGAAAATTTCTTCAAAAGGTCAGATGTAACACAAACAAGGAGCAATGGTTTCAAGCTCAACAAGCCACAATGTAGGACTGAGAAGAGAAGATGCTTTTTCACCTATAGGGATATTAACCCATGGAACTGCCTACCCGCCAGAGCCATAAACGCCGAAACTCTGTTAACTTTTAAAGTACAACTGAAAAAGATCCTCAAGACAAATGGGGGAGACCTTCGACAAGCCGCTGGTTTCCTGCCCTCACCGAAGCCACTAGTGTCAGTGGTTCTCAGGTAAACCCAGGTAAATCACTATAGATTTGTTCATTTGATGCATCACGTTAGTGTGATCTCTAGTGTGTGTGTGTGTAGTGTAAATCACTATAGTCTCGCCTTCCTAAACACACTCAAAAAACAGATAGTAACTAAACCGGTACTTGAAATATTTACCTAGTAATTTTAATTAAATTTAATACTTCCTAGTATGTATATTTTTTAAAATAAATATAGAGCACAATGGAGTATTTAGGTGAGGTATGTATAAGGTAAAGGAATGGTGAAGGCTGCGGGCGAGGGCCAGGAACGTCTCCCGGCCGCCGTGTTGTCGTCTGCCTCCAGTAAACATTAATACTTCACCCACTGCCCGGTAGGAACCCCAACTTGACCATTGTAGGTCGTTAATACTGTTGAACCTATTAGCAAGCCACATAAGACTGACCGTAGGATGTGTGCGTGCCCCATGCCCAGCTGAGCCGTGTGACTGGGGGGCGTGGGGGAGCCCCACACTCTGGGCTGCACACCACTAACCTGTGTCAGACAGTGCCCCGTGCCCCTGGCACTAGTGCCACCCCAGGGAGGGTATGCCAAGTGTATATGTAAAGGAACGATGCCCATCTTCCCTAGGACACCATCCTAACCTAACCTTACCTAGCCATTTGGTCGTCTTTTATTTAACTAATAAATAAATCAATGTTTGTTCAGGTAAGGTACATTCATACAAGAGATTTTACAAAAATTGATAGATTTATAGATAGAGCTAGTGCATACAATGCCTAAAGCCACTTACGCAAAGCGTTTCGGGCAGATTTTAACTGATTTTACCTGAGGGCCACTAAGAGTGTTAGTGGCCTCGATGAGGCCAGGATGCTGGCGGCTTGTCAGAGGTTTCCCCATTTGTCCTGATAAATTTTTTTCTAGCTGGATTTTACAGTTCAGCAGAAGAATTTTGGCATTTACGGGTTCGGTGGGTAGGCGGTTCCATGGACTTATAACCCTGTGGGTGAAAAAGCATCTCTTGTTCTCAGTCCTACATTGTTGCTTGTTGAGCTTGACACTGTTACTCCTTGTTTGTGTTACATCTGACCTTCTGAAAAAATTGTCTGGATCAACAGCCTCCAAATTGTTCAGTATTTTGAACATTTTAATGAGATCAATCCATTCATGTCAGGTTTGCAGTGTTGTTAGCCCTATGGCCCTCAACTTGTCCTGGTATGAGAGTTGACTATATATAATATTTGTATATTAGTACTAATATATTTATACATCTAATTACTGTACTGTATAGTATAATTTTTTTCAGAGATGCACTGACTGCCTCTGTGACTTAACTTCAACATGCTGAAAGTGGGCTGTGGAACAGTGGCAGTATGTTTAAGAGGAGCCCGGTCCCAGCTACAATGGACTCCTCGAGTCTATGCACCAACTGTTTCATCAGTGAGTTATAGGTCTCAGGGATTTGCTTTCATACATTTTGTTACAGCTTCAAATTCTTTAAAAAAAATGTATCCTGATCTATTATAGTAAAAAGTATCTTGTTTTATACATATTGAATGAGGCAGTGGTTCACTCAAGGAAAATGGGTATAGGGGGGTCAACAAGACTTTTTCCCCTAATCTCCCCTCCTTTCACAATCTTAAATTATGTAAATAAATACAGCTATTATTTTTCATATATATATATAAATTGTATACAATATTTAGTTTTAAATGGGTACTAAAAATATATAGGCACATGAATAATAGTTTGTACAGTATATATTTTTCCCTTAAGTAAATTCAGGATAAACTACTACTGAAGTGAGGGAATGAACGACTGTGTATGCATTATTACCTAAGTGTAATTCCTTAAAGGTAGTTACAGGATGAGAGCTATGCTGTTCAGGGGTCTCGTCTTGCGGGTACTCTTTTTTTTTTTTTTTTTTTTTTCATATGACACGTTGAAACTACTGACAATTTTGGCCCCCACCACCTTTTCACTAAATTTTTTCCACTGTTTACCACTCTTAGCAAAAGGAAATTTTCAAATTTTTTGGGAGCTTTGTTTTCTTAGCTTAAATTTATGACCTGATATTCTTGAAGTTCTAGGTTTCAAGAATTCGTCTTTATCAATTTTGTCAATTCCTGTTACTATTTTGTTTGTGATCGTGTCGCCTTTTTTTTCTTTTATCTTCTAGCCTTGGCATATTTAAACCATCTGGCCTCTCATAGCTCATTTTTCAGTTCTGGTAGCCATTTTGTTGCATGTCTCTGCAACTTTTCCAATTTGTTGATGTGCTTCTTGAGATATGGGCACCATGTAACCACAGTATATTACAATTCTGGTCTCAAAAAGGTCGTAAATAATTTTTTTAATATTTTGCCAACCATGTATTTAAAAGCAATTCTGAAATTGGAAAGTGTAGCATAGGCTCCTCTCACAGTGTTCTTTATACAATCCTCAGATGACTGTTTTCTATCCAGAACCACCCCTAGATTTCTTTCTTTATTAGACTTTGTACATTACAGTATGTACTCACCTAGTTGTGCTTATACAACCTGTCCTCTTAAAAATAGCATCACTTTTGGCTCGTTTGCACGCTATGGCCAAATTTGGATGTAATTTGAAATGAAATCGACTCACAAAAGTGACGTACTGTTCCGTTTTCTGTTTGAGTCGTCCGGCTTACTCGCTAAGGGTAGGAGAGGAAACTTTCAATTAACGTTTTTTATAATGTTTTGAAACTTTATGAGAATTTCCTGCGACCTGACCTACCAGAGGACCCTTAAATTACTGTTGTTGAAAAAAGAAATCTCAAATTTATTTTCATTTTTTTTTCATTTTCAAATTACATCCACTTTCGGCCATACGGGCAAACGGCCAAAAGCAATGTTATTTTTAAGAGGACAGGTTGGCTTGTAAGAGTTGAGCTCGGCTCTTTTTGGCCCGCCTCTTAACTGTAAATCAATCATCTTTTTTGCTATTGCTCATGAATCAATGTGGAAAATGTACTAATAAGTATATCTTTTTTAGGTGAAGAGGATACATGTTACATTTGCCAGCACCACTCCCATCATCAGCAGTTTGGGACCTTTAGAAAATCAAGACACTGATGCAATCGCTACATCTGATAATGAGATAAATGATGTTCCAGCTCTCTTACAAACGGCTACCAATGGAAACACACACTCTTCTGCATTCCAGGTAGGCATTAATAAGTTTTATCTTGGTATTTGAAGGCATTATCAATAATATGTTATTAATAATATTGTCTTATCTATGTACTGTACTAGGATCTCGTAATACAGTTGAATTTGTTCTCAACCTTGTTCTATGTTATATATAGGTAGGATCCTTGCGTTTACTATCGTCTGATAACCCATGATATGAGGAGCCCAATGATGCCACAATGGCCATTGTAGTTCATCGTTGAGAGACTTTACAAGAGAGAAGTATAGCTGTCCAAATACACATGTATTCCACTGAGTGAAGTCAAGAGTAAATTTTTGTGTAGCAAGGAGAGGTTTGGCTGAGGTGTGAAGTCACTAATCTCTTTGGGGACCTGCTTGAGGCTACCAGCCAGGTCAAGTCACAAGTGTCAGGTCACGTAGATGCCTTCACTAGCTTCAGGAGCATTCTATTCTACACTTCTTACCCATTTGGGAAAATTCCACTCTACCCAGGCAGTCCAAGAATCTACTTTGTGATTGACTAGCTATGGAAGCTGATATGTGATTGGCTATGCACTTTTGTGTGAGCTAAGCAAAGACGGGAGCATACCTTTACACCAGGCTGTGGAATGAACACCATTCTGAACTGGGCAGCCAAGCTGTGTATTTATTGTGGAAGTTTCTGACCTCAGCCAAGGACAGAAAGCATTACTTCTCACCTGACTCTCTTTGACGTTCTTTACCATTTAATCACATGAGGCTGATTTGTGTGTACAGAATCACCAAGTTGCATTCCCGAGATTGTGGATATACACTAGAGAAACTTCATTAGTGTGGAAAGAAACCACACTACAAAACTTTCACTTTCCTGTGACAGGACTTGTCTTTGTTCAGTAGTAAGGAGGACATAGGGCTGGAACCCTGAGTGACCAAGGCTGCCACCTGTTGCCAGCTGATTTTTTGGCAGTTTTGTTATCTCCAAACTTTTCTTATAGAGAAGTTAGGTGTTTTGTGCCTTTGATTTTCAGGCAGTTCATCTTCTTAGTGTGTTAGTATTTGGTCTCCATGTGTTCTATTGCCTCATAATGGGAAGTAAGATATTGGTCCTTGGTCCCAGGGGAAGATGGTCACAGTAGCCTGGTGTATAGATTGTAGACCCTGGGTGCCAGTCATATGAAGTGGATCCACAGTGTGTAAACTGAGACATAATGTATCTACATCAATTATAGTAACATGATATACCTACAGTGATCCACATTGTGTAAACTAAGATATCATGCACCATATAACCAAATTTCTTGCTTGAGTTTAAATTACAAATTTAAAATTTTTCAAGCATTTTAAATTGCATGTTTCTTTGCCAGGGTCTTCATACACTCTCTGACTGGGTTTCCAACAAGAAGATAGATTTTAAAAAGGATGTTGAAACTGAGGAACAGTTCACAAAGTAAGTATTTCTGAGCTTAATTATTCTGCTACTCCCAGATGTATAATAATGTTACTGCACTCATTATATGAGGCCATATACAGTAATTTGATTCAGCCTGACTGAATACGTACCTCTTTAATGTAAAGCAGATCACTGCATGCTTCCAGGACAGGAAGACTACTCTATTCATAAATAAGCTTTTCATACTGTAAGGCCAAAGACTATCTTTTATTCATAGGATTACATTTGTGGCATTTGTATTGTAAACTATTATTATTGTAATGGCATGTAAACAGGTGGCAAATGGGTAACTTAGCAAGTTTGTGACTAAGGTAAGAAGAGCTATGGAGTTGTAGAGTCGATGTCAGAAGCAATTCTTGAGTTACTGGTGTCAGAATTGCTAAAAATGTACTGTCTCTGACCCCCTATTCTACAGCTAGATGCTAAGTTTCTTTAAAGATTTTGTAAGGATAAATTTTTTGATCTACAGTACTGTGTAATCTTTATAATTCATAATTTGTATAATTTTATTCTGAAAAGGGAAGGGAACTGTTAGACAAAGCTCTCACATTCTTGTATAGTTTGTGTGTTTGATATGCCATTACTTTATACTTTATTGCCTTTTGATAAAGATACAGTATAACATCAGTGTCTGCATTTTCTATGATTTATTTTATTCAAAATTTAATGTTACTAGATGTTTATAATTTCTTCAGTATATTAATATAAAAGCCATAATGGCATAGCTATATCCTTTAGATCTAACCTATAACAGGTAAGAGTTCTAAACAGTAGCCTTATGATTCCTGCTGGTAGCATTGACATACCTTGCAAGTTGTGTGCTTTCAACTGCTACAGGAAATAAATAATTAGTGTACCATATTTGAGAAAATTGGAGCAATGCGGGGGATTTGAACCCTCGACTTGGGTACTGCCAAGCCACGCACCTTACCTCTGGATCATGACATGGTATAAGTTATACAACCTGGGATTCCACTGAAACCACAAGATGTCTAGAGGCCTCCACTGAAGTCTATCCAGGTTTTACACTTAAACCTCCCTGCACTCTGGTGTAGGTAATGGAGTTGTGTACCAAGCTCCAGCATCACATACACAAGGAAATCACACTAACGTGATATATCGCTGAGAAAATCAGTTGGAGGTAAGGTGTGGGGCTTGGGAGTGCCCAGGACGAGGGTTCCAATCTCCCCTGCATTGCTCCAGTTGATTTTCTCATTGGTATTTCACATTTTTGTGATTTCCTTATGTATTGTATTATTTATTTCCTGAAATAATATATAAATTGAGGAGTCCGAGGTTTCATGTACCAACTCCACAACCCTGAAGATAAATGTGACTCACTTACTCTGTTATTTATGCTATTATTGTTTGATATAGTTATTCCTCATTAGTCTTGGGTTTTATTTTATATTCAATTTGTCTTTCCAGATTAATAAACTTGATAGACAGAGAAACTATTCGAAGCAGTCCTACATCTTTATTAGCTGCGCTCAAGAGTCTGATGAATCTTGGTGTCGACAGCAACACCCATGTGGTTCAGGTTTGTTGTATTTACAACTGATTGTAGTTATTCATAATTTTACAGTACCACATAAGTTACCAATTTACAGTATATTATTACAGTTCATCATCTAACCAAAGTTCCTTTATCTTCTCCATGTTATTCATTATACTCACATGAAAGTACAGTACAGCATATCACTTCCATGCCAACCCATCCTCCTGTTTAGATAATACTCTTTGTAACTATGGGCACCATAGTACAAACATTGATGTAAAAGGCAATTACAGTAGATAGTAGAATTTGGTACTATTCACTTTATAGAGTACAAAAAAAAGCTAAAAACTAAATTAAATGTTCCTAAGCCTAGTATAGCACATATATGTACTAAATTAGGTCTCAGATAGTGTGTATTATTCCTAGGAAGGTTAGTTTGGGTTGTCTTTGCAACATAAATACAAAACCTTTTCTGGTTTGTCCAAATTCAATAGTAACGATTTCTACTTTCTAGTTGTCTATTACTTCATACGTGTATTATGGTCCTAATCGTTATTATAAGTACTAGCTAAACAGGAGGATGGGTTCTCCATGCATATTACCTTTCTCAAGGTAAGTATTATAAACTAGTAGCCATTTTTTTTTTTTGTATTATTGACCTCTCCTCTCTTACCATGGTAAGCCCTTTATCTGTTCTTCGTGGTGAGTTAACTTGGGGAGCTGCCAAAGGGAGCATTCCATAAGTCTGTGTTTAATGCAATGAAATGCCTCTTTCAAGTTGGTCTATTGGTGGCTCCCCATTCCTGCCTTATCCTTCCCATGGTGTTTGGGGGTTGCTGCTTGAGTAGTGTGAATGACCGAGGTGGTTGGCTGGGACTGATGGTTCACTCGGGCTGCCATCTGGTGGTGAGCGAGTAGTGCTAGCTGGTGGTTGGATGTAGTCAATGAGTGTGTACATAATTCACATCAGAGTTGCAAATGTTATGCATGCAGGTGCTTGTTTTTATACTCTGACTTTCTGGTGGTTTTTCCTTCAGTTATGTGGTGATCTTGTATTCCCACAGACTTTCCTACCCTCTGTTGAGGGGAATCAGATTCTGGCCCTAGTTTCCAGTAGGTACTTGTTTTATGTTAGAGCCTGGTCTGGTAACCAAGTTTTGGAGGTAACCAGGTGGGTTGCTCAGAGAGCCACTGAGGGACCCACCAGAAAGAAGCATTTCATTACATTCAACAGTGGATTTTTATTGTTGGAACTTCCTCCATTGTAAGCTATATTAACCAAGATTTCCACAACTCTCTCAAGACTCATTACTTCATATTTGTTTGGATTGAAGAGGAAGAGTAGTAGTTCAAGAAGTGAACCTTGTGTGACACAGCTTGCAGCATCCCTCCACTCGGACTTCTCCACTCTGGCAACAACCCTCTGTTTTCTGTTTGCCATTATCTCTGATACAATCTGGTATCTTCCCAGTTATCCAGGCCTGCTCTTCCCATTTTTGAATTAGCCTTTTATGGGGGGGGAGGGGGGGGAGGGGGGGGGACATTTTGGCTACCTAGAATGATACACTCGAACCATAATTCTCTCTTGTACTGTATCTTGGTAACCTTCTCATAGTACTGTACTGTACTTGAATAGGTGTGTCAGGCATGCCTTTCTCTTAAACTATTGTCTTCAGTTACAAAGCTAATCCTCTCCAGATGTTCCACTATACTCTTTCTGATTTTCTTCTCAGTATTTTACATAGGATACATATTTTTAATAGTTTTGTAGTTTAGAATTTCATATCTTCCTCCTTTCTTGAATATGGGAACTACTGTATGTGTGTGGCCTTTCAGGCTTGCGAGAGTTCCTATTTACTGACAACATTTTATAGACCTGTCACCTTTTTCAATCTCAAATGTAAGATTTGGTCTTTTTGTATTGCTTTGCTTACATCCAGGTCTTGAAGATGTTTGTTTACCTGCTCCTAAGTTATAGTACTTTGGTATAGTATATCTAAACAGGTTGACTGCCTTCCTGCATCACTTGTACCAGCTCTCCACACTAACTTGATCTTGAAGCCCTCCTGGAACCTTCTGTTGAATTCTTTGCAGACCACCTTGTTGCTTCTTGTAAATATGTTTTAAACTCTCTTTAGTGTAATAAACACTATTGACTGTCTTATATATTGATTGTATATAACTGTGTACATGTATGTGCATGTTTGTATTTTTCTGAGTGGAACAATAGTTCAATACGGTGATGAATAAGAAAGGCCTAAAGTATATGTTACAAATGTTTTATTTAGTCATCAAATTTACATATAATTATTGTCATTTATTATTAAAAATTTTATTAAATTTTTAATGTAAAGTAATTCTTTGTCAACATATCTCATTGTTTTGATTGCCCATGTGACCTGCTTTTTGTTGGCTTATTTTGATTTTGATGTAAATACTGTAATATGATTTATTTATGCTTTAACAATTTTCTTTTCAGTCAATTGAGAACCAGTTACTGTGGAACATTAGAAAAGTGTCTTTCTCTGTGTTGGTGTCCATAATGATCTTCCAAATACAACATCAAGATACTGAACTACAGAAAAAGGTTAATGACTGATTATTTCTTGAGTTTCTTGTTTTGTAGATTCTTTTGTCTTTGATAATGTGTTGTAATCTTTATAGGTGTACAAGCCAATAATACAGTACAAATTATATAGAATACGAGTTAGAGGAGAGAATAAAGATAAGGTAAACATTGGTAGTGAATGGTGGGTTGGTGAAAGTAAGTGCACATGGCCTGGTGCTAGAAGTGTGTCATGCTGTGTACAAGTGCATTATGTCACTGACTGGTGGGGAAGACTCTAGCTTCTAAAGTAGTTCTTTGCATGCATGCACTAACATATAAATTCTGTGGTGCTGGGGAAATCTTTTTTTCACTTTGACCTACTGTATGTTAGATATACAGTACAGAATACTTTATATAGGGTGTTGAGGGTGCCAGACATCTCTCAGAGCTGGCACTTCAGATACTCCTCGAGTCAGAGCCTCTATGGTCTTCCTGTGACTCGTATTCCTCTGCAAAGCACGCAAAACTCTCTCAGAATTTATGGTAAAAATAAGCCAAAACTTTTTTTTTTTCTTTTTTTTTTTTTTACTAAAAGTGATAGATGTTGGTCATATTTGGATATTCACATATTTTTAAGAATTTGTAGAACACTTTGCATGATACCTTGCTTGCACCTCATTCCTACCCTGCTGTTCCCTTCTCTTCTGTGAGGTTATGGGTCAGCTGTGGCAACTTGTCAGTGAGGAGGATGGGTGATCAGGACTCTGGGGGACCTGGGCTGTCACCCAGGTTTCAACTGTCTGGAGCAGTTGAAACGAGGATTGTTTGCTTGTTGCCAAATACCAGTTGTAGTGTTTCTCTATTTTCATAAATTTTTAAATGAGCAGGTGTTTTATTTCATGATGCCTTTGATGTTGTGGATATTGTAATTCACTTTAGTTATGGCTTGATCTTTGATCCTCACCTGCTCCCTTTGCTTCTTCGAGAGAGCTAGATAGATTCTAGGCCTGGCTTCCATTAGACCAAGAAAGATTCAAGAGCCTGATGTTTAGGGGGCAAGGTGTATGATACAGTGCTGTAAGCTCCAAACTCCCAGGAGATACTGAGGCACTGTCTAGTGGCATTTCATTATGCTCGACGTTCTATTTTTGAGTACAACATTCTTTGGTAAGTAAATTTAAGTGTTTCAGATATATTAGAAGCTTTAAATTACATTCATCTGTGATTTTTTACTACTACACTAGTACTTCTTGTGTGTTAGTGTTCTAGAAAACTAGTCACTCATTGGTTATTAGGACACAAGGAATATTGTTGCCACTGTACATTCTAGTTAGGCTATTTGCATAGATGAGAGCTAGTCTGTATGGGATAGAAGTTACTGTAAATAAAAAATCTTTTCTAACAAAAATCTTTCCTAAATCACCAGTCTTCATTAGGTTAGTTTTTAAAACATTGTGGAGCAAATTATTTGCTTGGATTTACAGTGATACGAATAATAAGCCAGGTTGCTTGGCTGTTTAAAATAAATTATATAGTATAAGGTATTTGACAAACTATTATTGTATACTATTTAATATAGGAAACATATTGTTGATTTTAACAAATTTGCTAAATTTAAATTTTTTTCAGGTAGTAAAGGAATCTCTGGAAGCTATACAGAGGAGATGGACTGAAATCAAAAGTGCATCAGAAATCGAAGCATTTTATAAACACCATGATTTATTTAACTCCGAGTTTCTTGGACACGTGGACGATCGTACAATTGAAGTTTGTGAAGAGATGACCTATGGGGAGCTAAGCAAAGTGTTCTGTGCTCTAGGAACGATCAGACGGCGTGCTACGCCTGTCTTGAGAGCTTTGGCATTCCATATGGCAAAACAGGAAGAAAAGCTATCTCCAAAGCAACTTTGTAATATTTTGTTTGCCATGCATATCATGAGCTTTCCTGATTCAGTTTTGTTAGAAAAGGTGGCAAATGATTTGATTCCACAAGTTGCTAGCATAGACAAGCCAAAGCTAGTAAGTTCTCTTCTCTTTTCTATGGGTCAAATGCGATGGAGACACACAAGTCTGCTGGAAGTCTTGTCAGAGTGGATTGAGAAAAATCTGCAAATCTGCCATGTGAGCAATTATTCAGCTATAATTGTTACACTGGCTAGTGTGTCATATACTCCAACAAATGCTGACACTTTGTTCAGTGAAATAATTCCCAGACTTACTCCCTCAGCATTTGTCAAAAAGACAGCATGGCTAGATATTGTTTGGTCATTATCTGTATTAGGAAGAGCCACAGAAGAACACATATCTTCAGTGTTGCATCCATCTTTTGTTATAGATCTTCCAAGTACAGATCAATACCTGCGATTGGGGATAAAACTAAAGCTTCTAAACATCAACGCAACGTCACAGCTGAACATGCCTTCGTACAGAGGCCCGTATCTTGATGTTGCAGATTTCAAAGATGTAATAATTTCTAAGAGCAGGGATGACTTGAAGCTCACTAAACACATTCAAGTCATGCTGCACAACTTCCTCCCTCCACCCAAATATATTAAAGAAAATATTCAAACTGATCTGGGAATATGTGTAGATGTTGAGCTGGCAATAGATCAGAATGGGAAACCCATTCCAGTTCAGGATTATAGTAATAGCCTCGGAGAATCAGAAAGTTTGCAGCCGCTACCTCCACTACCTGAAGGTGCAACTAAGCTGGCAATGCTGGTGTGGGGTTATAGAGACTACACTGTTGGCTCTCAAAAACTAATTGGAATCAATCAGTTGGCTGTACAGCTATTAGAAAAAAAAGGGTTCAGAGTAATACAAATTCCTTTCTATGAGTATAATATGAAGGCAAAGATTCTAAAAAATGTACAGTATCTTGAAAGTAAAGTCAAAGGGGTTGTTGAGCCATTAAACCATTGAATTCACCAAACAATATTTTTTCATGTATATAAATTTTTAATGTATTTATGTGGGAAAATAAAAGCAGTAAGGTTCTTCATAGAATAATAAAAACTGTCTCTAATATTAATTGTTTTATCATGTTTTTTTTAATATTATACAAGCACTGAACATATAAAAAAATACATACTATATATATGTGCGTATTACATGCATATGATATACGTATAAAAATTATTATTCAATTTTGCATACATTCATGATATCCTTTGTAATTTTATGAAGTCTGAAGTACTGAATCATGGCTGAAATTGTATATCTGCCCATCCTCCCTCATGAGGCACCACTCTGATATGGTGAGACAGTATTTGCACATTATGAGCAGTTGAGGGCAGTTTCTGCTTGTCTCTCTCGCCTTCTGATACAGAGTGCAAGCAAGGTTTTTGCTGTAATAGGCTTTTCTTTTGGGTCATCAGACCCACTGGCTACAGGGGCTGCAATGTTTGGTTGGATGGGTGTCCAGGCTGGGGGACAAGGTGGAAAGGAAGCTTGGCACTGATGTGAATAAATATTTCTCAGTTGATTTATTCATATTCTATCCTGTGTCAACTTTTACTTACATCCCCTTGTTGCCCTGGTAGATCATATTGGCCCCCCAAGAGCCACCCACCTTTTTCTGCTTCTTTTATGAAAACTTTGTTGTTTTCTTTCTCTTGGTGGATGATCAGCCCCATAACCAATGTCTGTTTGCAAGCTCGACTCCTCCCTTACACCAGGAGAACAGCCCTTCTTCCTGTTTTGATAGTACTGATTTGAAGGATGAGGCTCATAGCACATATACCAATGTACAATACAATTAGAAAGTAGAAATCTGTACTATTGACTTTGGACAAACTGGAAAAACGATGTTCTACTTACGTTGTAAAGAACTCCTACAGTTACTGTTGTGCTCGATACTGCTGTATCCTCCTGATCTAATGCCCATCTCCTCCAAGGTGATTTTAAATGTAGATATTGTTGAGGGTCTTAGCTTCCCCACTCCTGGGTGACACTGATCACCCTGGGGAGGACCTCAGTCCACTACGGGGTAGGGTTCCTTCCCGAACCCGGCCTTGCACCTGTAGCAAATGAAGCGACTTGGTCCTCCTTGCAAGTGTGTTCGTAGACACGGAAACTCAGGTCCACTTTGACCGAGCTGCCCAACATAAAACCAGTCCAAGGCCGCTAACTGGGTCTGCTCAGCTTTGCAGTCCAGTAATACTCAGTAATACTCTTAATTTAGTGGTGGATCATAAATTCCCCAGTATAGTACCTTTTGTTAGGGTATGGTGCACCAACTTCTCTCTCACTATAACCGTAAAGATTGTGGAGGGGAGAAAGCAAACATGCTAATAAAAACATGAATGTTTACTGATTAATATCTACATTTGCCCCAGGTGAAACCTTCCACTGGTCCAGTGGGATGGCAACACTCCTGGAAATATACATGTCTGGCAACTTTCTCTGTCACTTCCAACACTGTCCATGGATATCACCAACACTGATATCCGTGCTATATCGCATACACATAAGAAAACCTAGTCAAGAATTCATAGAAATATAGTGTCAGATTATATCACTCCAACATTTGATACCTATATGTTTTGAGAATGAAATATCAGTTATCTATAAATGTATCCATACACACATCAGTGAGTCTGAGAATCTCCTTACATTGAATCTAATGTTATCACTTCTTATTAGAGAAACCCAACCTAACACAAGGGACAATGGGGAGGGAAAGATTATCTACCTTCTCAGTCTGCTATGTAAGTCGTGGATTCCATGTCACGATGGTAGATGGGGTCTGGTTCCTCATAGGTCCACTCTGCAATGGCAGGTGGGGTCCAGCTCATCAAAGGCCACGGGTCGTTTGTAGGTTTGCGCATCTTCTCTGTGCGCATTTCTCCTTTCTGCAACTCCTTCCTCGTATACCGTTAAGGATGCTGTAAGCAGGCACCACTCTCGGCTTCCTCCCTCGCTCACTGGACTGTTGCCTCTTTCCCTGCAATCTTGTCGCCAGTAACTATCGTTATTTTCTCAGTAAACCCAGTCAGTTGTCTCTTCAGCCTCACTGAGCTACCAATGCTTGCGGCCCCACATGAAAATGCCAGGCACTCTCCCAGTACCGCCTCCCAACGTCACAGGTCTTGTCGGTCTCTGGCTCCTGGTGTTGTCTCCTACCAGTGAGGCTTTGCCTCCAGATGCTCCCATAGAAGATAACAAGCCTCCTTTTTCGTCTGCACTAGTAATTCCGGCCAAATAATGGCCTCTGAAAGCCTACACGACCCCCTTGCTAGAGAGCTTTTGAGCGCACTTTTGCTTGGTTTTGTAGCAGGGGAAGCTCTCTCCTCTCTTTCCACCTAGAGCTGAGAGTGCCTGCCGTCCTGCAAAGTCACACCCTGGACGCCACACCATTGGTCACTGTCACACCCTCACTACTGACCAATCAGCAGACAGTTGGTGGGGCTCCCACAATGCACTGTAGCCCTGCCCCCTTGGGTGGCAAAGCTCTTCTCCTCTGAGGATCCCCTCCTTCATATTTATCCTGGAGTGAAATCTGGAAGCTTCATTTCAAATGAACAAAAATCATAATTGCCATCAACCGACATCTCAAGCCTCTCCTTAAATGTACAAAATCACTTCACCATTCTTCAAGGTATGTACAGTATATACAAATAAGAAAGTTATGACTCTTATATGTGGGATATAGGGTAAAATAGGGCTGAACTCCATAATAATATACATTATAGGCTATGTTGATACTTATTCCCATAGCCGTCTTTTATATATTGTACCTTCATTCTTTCTCTGTCCTTATAAGTTTTAAATTCTCAGGAGGTAACTCACAGGATCTTATTATTGCCTTTAGTGGTATAACTACTACTATGCTAGCCAGGGTTTATTCCACACTTATGTTGCTGACCTCTCTGTGCTGATGGGAGTACTGATTTGATCCTTCAACACCAGTTAAAGCTTGCAGTTGATGGTGCATTGTCCTGGGCGGCTACCAAGAACTTTTGCAATAATATTTACTAGGAAGCCTGTCATCCATTGTCCTTTCTTAACCCTTTATGGTAGTTCACTTGTGTTAAAGGATACTGTACTGTGAAATTCTTAAGGTTTGTAATCGGCATCTGCTTCACTTGCATGCTGAATGCACCAAAACCTTACTCAAAGAGGTAAAATATTGCCTTGAGTGATAGGATGGTCGGCCGAAGCGATCTCTGGCTGGTCTAATAAGCTCTGCTCATGCTCATGTGCTAAACAAATATTTTCAGAAATTCCATATCAGATGATGCCTTTTAGTGCCATTGGAATGTTTACTGTTGAGGTATGGATGATGCATTTTAATGTCATTGCAATAGTAAGGTGTTATGAATGGCAAAGTCTGTCTAGAACAAGAATTTATTTAACCAACAAGAAGTGTTAAAAATTAATAAGAAAAAGCTGAAGAAATTATGAAGAACATGTAGCAGAGTAGGCAGAGACAAATTCTAAGGTTTTTAAGACTGAATATAAAACAAAGATTAGGGAGAAGACTGGTCCATTGAAAATGAGACATGAGGTAAATGATAAATATATAGGTGGTACTTTAAATGTCATTAAGTTCTTTCAGTAGCCCCATCAAAGGTGCTGCCTTGACGTGAGGGGGGGGGGGGGTCTCTTGTGCACTGCCCTCGGACGGGTGTTTGTGCCTTCTACTTCTATCTGCCTGCCATGGCAGAGTACAAGTGAAAAGCACCCTGTGATTGAGTTGCCCATATGTTTGCCATGTATGGAGACTCATATTCCTCATTTTCTTTAATCTGGTTGTTGAGTTTTCACAGCAGCTGCAGCACCTGAGGCAACACACTTCTTTGATGGAAGGATAGGAGTAAAACAAGAAGTTGAGTGGGGTCTGACCGAATCAGTCTGGTTGGTGGGTTTAATCATATCTAGACTTAGGTCAAGTGGGCATTGGAAGGTTGTTATCACTATCGGTTTTTGGTCTGCTGGTCAGACCCTCCAGTGGTCACCTACACTGGAGGGTCTGACCAAACTCTCCTTGTTTCCTCTGCGGAACACACACATGCACACAAATGGAATTCAATGCAAATAAATGCCATGTTATGTAATAGGAGAAAATAGACCACACATAACTTACAAATTATGTGGGAAAACATTATAAATATCTGATAAAGATAGATCTAGGGGTTCTTATTTTTGCATCATCAGCAAACATTGATAGAAATGAGGAATCACCCACTCACTTGTTTACCGACTGGTACTAGATATTCCAGTACTGGTGTAACAGTGTATAAGGGCATGAAAGTGGGCATAATGCTCCCTTTGGATGATCATTTACATATATCAGAAACAGGATGGGTCCAAGTACAGAGCCCTGTGGGACTCCGCTGGTGACATCTCGCCACTCTGAGGTTCCCCCACCTCACAGTTACTCGCTGTTTCCTGTTGCTTAGATACTTCCTTATCCACTGGAGCATCTTTCCTTTTTATTTCTGCCTATTTCTCCAACTTTTGAGAATTCTATTAAACCTGTGAGACACCATTTACCATCCCTGAACCCATGCTGATGGTGTGTTACGAAGCTCCTTCTCTCCAGATGTTCTACGAGCTCTTTCTTCACAATCTTCTCCATCACCTTGCATGGTATACAAGTTAGGGAACTGGCTTGTATTTCAGTGCCTCTTGCCTGTCACCTTTTTTGTATATTGGGATTACATTAGCTGTCTTCCAGCTCTCCAAAAAGTCTCATGTTTCCAGTGACCTGTTATACACCATAGAGAGTGGCAGACTTAGTGCTTCTGAACCCCCTTTTAGTATCCATGGTGAGATTGTCAGGATCAACAGCATTTGTCACATTCAGCTCCAACAGATTCCTTTGGACCTCATCACTGGTAAGCTCAAATTCCTCCAAGGCTTCTTGGTACTGCCACTTCTCTCAGTACAGGGACTTCTACTTGCTCTAGTGTGAAGACCTCATGGGAATCTCTTGTTGAGTTCTTCATGCACCTCCTTGTCATTCTCTGTGTATCTGTTGTCCCCTTTTCTCAGTTTCATCACTTGTTCCTTCATTGCTGTTTTCCTCCTGTTGTGGCTGTGGAGCAGTTTTGGTTGGGTCTTACCTTTACATGCGATATCATTTTCATACTGTCTCTGCTTCCCTCCTGATCATGTTGCCAGTTTTTATCCTCTATCAAAACAGTCAAGCGATATTTTTCTACTTGCAAGTAGGTATTTTTTCAGATCTGGAATCCACTTGGTAGCATTCCTCTGGATCTATCAGAACTGTGGGCAGTTTAGCACATAATTTTTGTGACAACTGGAGAGGATGGGCTGCACCTACCACATTGATAGATGGTGGGAAACTGCTCACGGCTAAGTTACATATTGACTATACATGCTTAACTCATGGGTACTTACTCCTTATTATCGGAACTGCATTGTCCCTCGATTGAATCCTTGGTGAATCCGATTTTTTTTATATTCCTCGCCTTATCTCCTTTTTGCTTTTGTATTGGTATCCTGAGTGATATTTAGAATGGTGCTACATAGTCTTCCAGGCTTGGTCCCATTTTCTGATAGTTATTTTACTTTGTTGGAAGTCATTAAGGCAGCACATGTGTTCCTGCAGCAACTCGTCCCAGCTCACAAGTACTCGGTCCACAAGCCCAGAACAAGCCCCTTTTCTCACTCTTTAAAAAAGCCAGGGGTATTTGCATAATAAAAGCGTAACGGTGGCTGCCGTACGCGAGGCGGGCATTTTATTACCTGCAGAAGGTACAGCCGTCAGCCATGGCAAACAGCGGCCCAGAAAGACATCCCCCACCACCAGGAACAACACACCATCAGAACAATAGAAATATATTAGATAAATTTTCACCAGCTTATTTTCCCGTTGAGCCTTTAGAGGAAGACGATGGAGGAGAGCGCCGAGTAAGGAAGAAGAATATAAGGTGGATTACTGTAGTGAGGAGAGTAAATGTGTGCAGTCTTCATCAAACATGCTCATTGTATTGGTGTGGGCGTCATGCTTCAACACTGACTGCTGACTGACTCAGTAACTGAGACACAGCAGACAAATTAAGGAAGTGCTTGTGCTGTTATTCCTATATTTGAATCTCTCAAAAAGAGTGAACTGCGGCCTACTCTCCTCCCCTTATACCGAGTGTACATACTCGTTTATATGGTCATCTGTGTGCCTGTAGAGGGAAGGTGTGGTGACCCGCCTTTCAAGCGCTGGTTGCCTTATGTATCTCAACTCTTGCATTTCATACCTTGTCTTTAAACTATATATATGAGCTAGAAATGTAGCTAGTTGAGACTAACTCCACACTTTGACTTCTCGTACACTTAAGTCGACCTTTCCCACGTCCCTATATATTGCCTATATTGGTTTGAAGTGTGAAGGTGGTGTGAGCGCGCGGTGAGGAGCTCCGGTGCGTGCCCTCAACCTTTTCACTCCACTCGCTTCTCAAAGTCAGACCTCCGGACTTTATCTTCGTTTGGCTTTGTGCTTTATTAGGTGGGCAACTTACCGACTGGTACTAGATATTCTAGTACTGGTGTAACAGTGTACGAGGGCATGGAAGGTGTATAATGGTATCCAGCTTTATTTATGTCACTGATTTATTGTTAATGAGAACGAACCGTTAATGAGCACTTCATGAAGTTCCTGGATTGTTTGGTCATATGGTGGACGGTGTTTTATCATGCCTTGTTTTGTACTGCCCAGTCCCATCTCGCCTTCCCAGTCCCACTCTGTCCAGTCCTTCCCCGTTCCACTTAGGCCTGTCATGCCCTGCCCGCCGGCTCCACACCGTTGACTGGTCAACTAGGTCACTACATGACTAACGCTGGAGGCGGGTCGCCGCCACCACTCACACAGCCTCCATAAAAACACGTCTCGGTGGCTCTTCCGTAATGTCGTCAGACCAACTTTATTACACAACTCCCGACCGAGGGTCTCTCTTGCTAAATGTGCCGAGATATAGCCAAGGGGAAGGGAGAGGGGCTTAATGTAGCAATAAATCTCTATATAGCCGCCGTTTGCTGCAAGAATCACAGTATATGGTTCTCATTGTCGGGGGGCTTGAACCCTGTTAGGTTAACAACAGACCTTTCCGATGATGCAGTCCACAACAGGTGGCTAACTCTTGGACACCTATTTACTGTCAGGTGAAAACTAGAATCATGCTAATAAAACGTGCCCAAACGTTCCTGTGCCGCTCGGGTATGAAACCCGGGTTCCTTGGTTGTAAGCTGACGCCATGGACTTCGTCACTACCCGATTGACCCTTGGCGATTGATTGATTGGCGCTACAGGACCCAATTGTATGGATGATGCCACACGTGAAGGAGGAGAGTGATGGTGAAGCATTTCTGGCGGCCCAGCCCTCTGCCGCCACCAGACCTGGCCCTTGCTACACGCGCCGCCGTCGGAGCGTGCTGGTGGCTGACGTCGCGCTACGGGAGGCTTGTGTTCACTACACTATTGATGCTCACGGCTCTACCATGTGGGCGAGGCGACTATGAACTACCATCATTATGCTCCTGGTGGGTATACAGGGGCAACTATCACCCCAACTGTTTGGTTTATGTCTGGGCTTAGTACACAACAGTATTTTGCTGAATACTTTGCTCATAATGAAGCTTCCCCCTCAAGCAGTGTTCATCGATCTAGCAGCCGCCTTTGACATTGCAAACAGGGAAATCATACTAGAGCAGCTTGCTAAGCTAGAAATACAAGGTAAATTACTGAAGTGCATAAAAGGTTATCTGTCTAATCGCACAGCATATGTTTTGTTTAATGATGTTACAAGCACAGAGTTCAAGTACAAGCACACTTTAAACTGGGAACTCCACAAGGAGTCCCCAGCCCCTTGTTGTTCAACGTTCAAATGCATAAACTTATTAAAGATCTTTCAACTAATAACAAAGACAGGGTCATTTGTTATGCCGATAATAGTTGTTTACAGGCTGCCGCCGAGCCTATAAGTTCTGCTCGATGCTCTTGCTACTAGAGCCGATGAATGTGGACTCCTTATATTATGTACAGAAAACTCGTGATCTCATTCCATGCGCGATTCCGCCACCAATTATCGTATAGATGGTCGTGCACATTAGAACTGCAAGACTTAAAGAGAGGACTTACAGAGGACCTTGGTGTCCCCATTAACGACCCCGAGAATACCTTTCTTCATTCAAGAGAAGAGAATAAAGCCCCTGTGTGTCCTTGTTGGTGTTAATCATGGAATTAATATGAGACTTGCTAGAATGTTCTATGTTTCATTCGCTTTGTAATTGACAATACAGCTCTACACCTCACACTGTATACAAAGAGCTAAAATCTCAAGAAATATTGCAAAATCAAGCAATCCAACTCATCCTTGGGGCTGCAAAGTCCACGAGATTACCTACTGTAAGTGAGGAATTACCTACCATAAGCGAGAGAATTTTGTCTATTAGTACAGTTTTCGGCGTGAAGGCATTGAGTAGATATCGGAAACACGTGAAGTTTCAAGCTAAACTTTCTAATATGCTGCACTCGCCTGAGCTCTATAGAAGGTATAGGGGAAAATTGATTATGCATTTTAGTTCTACAAGGTAGCCAACTCCATCAAAATATTATATGCCTCAGGGCATATTTAATTGCGTCCTGGCTCAGGGAGGTCAGGAACCAAGAGAGGTCCCGGGCCCTCAGTAACAGGTGGGTCTTTGTTCACAGCGGTGTTTAGTCTTAATTATGTCGTTGGTTATGACCAGATGGTGGGTGGCCATTATCTTGGTGGCCAGGCTGGGTGGCCATTATCTTGGTGGCCAGGCTGGGTGGCCATTATCTTGGTGGTCAGGCTGGGTGGCCATTATCTTGGTGGTCAGGCTGGGTGGCCATTATCTTGGTGGTCAGGCTGGGTGGCCATTATCTTGGTGGTCAGGCTGGGTGGCCATTATCTTGGTGGTCAGGCTGGGTGGCCATTATCTTGGTGGTCAGGCTGGGTGGCCATTGTCTTGGTGGTCAGGCTGGGTGGCCATTATCTTGGTGGTCAGGCTGGGTGGCCATTATCTTGGTGGTCAGGCTGGGTGGCCATTATCTTGGTGGTCAGGCTGGGTGGCCATTATCTTGGTGGCCAGGCTGGGTGGCCATTATCTTGGTGGTCAGGCTGGGTGGCCATTATCTTGGTGGCCAGGCTGGGTGGCCATTATCTTGGTGGCCAGGCTGGGTGGCCATTATCATGGTGGTCAGGCTGGGTGGCCATTGTCTTGGTGGTCAGGCTGGGTGGCCATTATCTTGGTGGTCAGGCTGGGTGGCCATTATCTTGGTGGCCAGGCTGGGTGGCCATTATCTTGGTGGTCAGGCTGGGTGGCCATTATCTTGGTGTCAGGCTGGGTGGCCAATATCATGGTGGCCAGGCTGGGTGGCCATTGTCTTGGGGGCCATTATCATGGTGGCCATTATCTTGGTGTAATGGTAATATTCCCGCCCCACCCCTGAGAGCAGGGAGGGGGTGGCAGCCAGGTTCCTGCTCCACGAGTCAGGTCAAGCGCCTGCCCTCACCTCTCCTTCAGCTTTCTCCTAAACCGCAGACGAAGAAAACTATAATTGGTGGTCTAGCCGGGATGCCGGGTCGGGTGTGGGGCTTCCCCTTACACACTGTAATCGTAAGTGTTGAATTAAACAACGATTATGTACGGTCTTTGCTGATGGAATGGACTTAAAAGCCAGTGGTTATGATCACAGTAATCCAGCCATCACTCGCGACTGTCTGTTGCTAGAGCATTTGTACCGGTGTCAGGTACAGACGCAAACCCAAAGTATCTTTGACTGTAATAACTATAATGGTGTGTAATAACCGAGGCCGAGCCTGCTCCTCGTGGCTCCGGCCGCCTCAACAACAACATGAGCCGTGATAACAAAGTCTAAATGATAACAGGTTTGACTACTCTTGGCACTCTGAATGCCTCGAGAGCGAAGATATAACTCGGCAAATTGCGTGTTCTAATACTATCGACCTCCGTGTTCAGCAAATTTGTCGTAGTTGATAATACATAGACCTTTGCCGATGTGTGTTGATGGGGGTCAAACGACGCTCTGTTGGAAATGTTGAACTGCACCAAAGGTAATAGAGATTGCTTAATTGTAGTTCGGCATGACAATAACATAATCAAACTCTATACATCGTCGTTGATTCCCAACTATAAACTACCAATACAACTCATTATTCATATCTGAATGTAAACAAACCGGAAAAGGTTTTATATTCATGCTGCTAATAAGACCCAACCTAACCATCCTAGGCTTAATTCAAGTTGAAGCCTAATATATTACACATGCATGCTATACTAGGCCTAGGATTTTTTTTTTAGCTTTATCTTTTCCGGACCCTGTAAGTTTAATAGTACCAAATTCTACCTAATGGTCCATTAGGTAGAATCGCTGTTGGTTGGTCGCCATCACCAACCGATGCTCGCTGTTATTGTAATATATTAACACTCATGCGAGTCATGCGAGGACCTAAATAATTATTCATGGTGGACTGAGCTCTGAGTAGACAACTTAATTAAGGGAGTAGAGAGCGAGAGGGAGAGAGAGAGCAAGAGAAAGCGAGCAAGAGAGGGAGAGAGTGCGGGGGAGCAAGAGATGAAGGGTGAGCGGAGAGCACAAGAGAGAGAAATGTTAGCTGCTACGGTCCTCGTATGACTTACCTAATACGAAAGAACGCTGCCACCACCCTGAGTTACCGGACAGGGGACCGGAGGGAGAGAACCGTTAAACTTGTAGATGTATAATGTCCTCCCGGGACAGGTGTAAGGAACACATGAATGGTAAAAGGATCCTGGCCTGTCACTCAATACGCGGGAGCAAGACTGGTCACTCTAGTACTGACACCTCAACGAGGGACTGACTGGGGAGAAGTACTGGATAATTAGGGCACTAGGTCACTGATGGATGCCTACTACTAGGTCACTATTGGGCGTCACAGGGGTAAGTCCTGTGATACTGGTAAGCCCAATATCAGTAAGACAGGAACCCTTTAAACACACTGGAATGACACTTGAAAATATGACTGCATTTAACACATTAAAAAGACACTTCCTAACTATGTTCCCTAACAGAGACAAAGATAATGGAATGACAAGGTGCTGGGGTACAAGAGAGCTGTACTTACAATTTCATTAATTATTAATCTTTAGTCCGTCCAACTTGTTGGAAGATCTGAGCTTAAGGTCAACATGTAGATATTAAGTTGATTACTGATTACTCTGGTCAAACTTATTTAATTTATTAATAAAACTGAACTGCCTAATTATAGTTAGTAAGTTATGACTAGTGCTTATAGCTGGTAGACGGAGTGGCCGGTCTCATATATGGCTGCTCCCCGTCCTCCTGGTCGGAGAACCCGCGGAGTAATAGAGTAATTACCTCACACCTGTCACTGGACGCCTCTCACACCTGTCACAGGACGCCTCTCACACCTGTCATTGGACGCCTCTCACACCTGTCACTGGACGCCTCTCACACCTGTCATTGGACGCCTCTCACACCTGTCACAGGACGCCTCTCACACCTGTCATTGGGCGCCTCTCACACCTGTCACTGGACGCCTCTCACACCTGTCACTGGACGCCTCTCACACCTGTCACTGGACGTCTCTCACACCTGTCACAGGACGCCTCTCACTGGACGCCTCTCACACCTGTCACTGGACGCCTCTCACACCTGTCACTGGACGCCTCTCACACCTGTTACTGGACGCCTCTCACACCTGTCACTGGACGTCTCTCACACCTGTCACTGGGCGCCTCTCACACCTGTCACTGGGCGCCTCTCACACCTGTCACTGGACGCCTCTCACACCTGTCACTGGACGCCTCTCACACCTGTCACTGGACGCCTCTCACACCTGTCACTGGGCGCCTCTCACACCTGTCACTGGACGTCTCTCGTAACTCTCTTGTTGCTCATTACCAAATGCTCTGTTGAAATATTGTAACAAAGAGTGGTAGAAGCCCGAGGCGTAAACAGAGTGTTTCTGTGGCGACCTCCCTGGAGAGGCCGCTCCTCTTACCAATTTGCATGTAAATGGAAAAATTCACTTTACGTCACGTTCAGACACATATAAAATCTTCAGCGAAAGTGCTTGTGTTGATCTTTCTTTACAAGATTTAGCACGGTACACACACACACGAACGGACATGTCTTGCACGTTCACACACAAATGTACACATATAAATGAGTCGAAGAAATATAAGGAAATACTCGCACTAGGCTACCATGAACCACAGGTAGCCTAGTGAAGTGCATCTACCGTGTAAGAGTTATTCTACACTCCTGACTAGAGATTAGAAGTCAAGGGAAGTTAATTAAATAAACGTCAGTGAATTATAAATAAATAAATGTTTATTCAGGTAAGGTACATACATACAAGAGATTTTACAAAAATTGATTTATAGATAGAGCTAGTACATACAATGCCTAAAGCCACTATTACGCAAAGCGTTTCGGGCAGTATTTATGGCCAAATAGAGACTAGCATCTTATAGAAACTAGTTGAAATGAGATGTCGACATTTTGTTACATGTGGTGACGCAGACGGAGGTCGCAATGCGTCACTCGAGTCGCGAAGGTAGTCAAGAATAGACGTACTACGTCACTGCCTCCTGGGGGGAAAAAGAAGAATATAGTTCTTGGTTTAGAGTGTGAGTGAAGGCTACTTATTACAAAGTGTGAGGAAGCTGCCGAGGACATCGTGAACGACATTAGGGACGACCAGAAGCCTACAGGTTGGTCGTGTCCTGCAATTGCCTAAGTGTGGACCCTGATGTGAAATATCCTTTGAGTGGAGAAAATTGAGCAGGTGATCTGTGTGAAACCTGCAAGCGACTTCGTGTGCTCAAGTCGGGGCTGTGAGAAGCTTTGAGAGACGGTCCAATAGGATTTTGGTGGACGACCAAGAGTAGCGCCATTTGGGAGCGTCGGTGGGCAAGTGGCGCCACATCGTCATTTTCTGCGGTAAGAGCATTTAAGTAGTTGACAGATTGAGTGTTATTGTTTGATCGTGTGCTAAGCGATCGTAGAAGACGTTTATGAATATTGGTTAGGGATTTTATAAAGATAGTGAGCGTATATAATAAGTTAGAGAAGAGTGGACATTGTGGGGACGGGAATGATACATGCTCACTCGCCGGAGGTCAGTGAGCGACTGAGGGGGCCGGAGCTCCTCGTCTTGTTCCAAGAGAATTTCAGTGTGGACTCGTCCGGAAATGGGGGAGTACCCACCGCGACAGGGCCAAGGTGCAGGAGATATCGGGAGGAGGAATTTATTAGTGGAGCTACACATTTTTTTTGGTGAAGCCGCATAGAGGAACTCGATAGGCATTAAGGGGGGGGGGGACTTCAAGTAACAGCAAATATTGAATAGACTGCAGGAGTACGTACCTGATTTCGAGGACCCAGAGACAGGATGTTCTTAGTGGCGGGCCTCAGGAAGTAGAATAGAGAATCCAATGGACACCTTGATATGTATGAGAGAGTGCTTGAATGCATATGGCATGAAAGACTCGGTGTAAGGCGAGAAAATTATTTGTTTTTCTTGTTGGAGGAATTTTTATATGCCAGTTATTCAACCCCAAGCAGTGAGGAGGCAATAGGCTGTGGGCCAACAATTGAGCAGCAGCCTAGTATAGTTTAGTTGTCGAAGACATGCTATGATAATGGAGGGTTACCGGTTTGTAGCAGCCTAGGGTACTAAACTGTAATATTTTCCATTTTATGTATTTTCATGTAATAAATGTTTGTTGACAACTGATTTTGCTCATGTCCTGGTGAGGATATATTATATATACGTACGTACGTACTCCCACACATACTGTGGGCGTCACCACCCCAGCAAAGTCACCGTGGGCGTTACCACCCCAGCAAAGTCACCGTGGGCGTCACCATCCAACTAATAAGGTCCCTACCAAGCCCACACCACCACCTCACACTACCACCTCCCAAAACGTTACCACAGACAATTGACGTGTGGGAGTTCCACAGAGCACCTGACCAACCACAGGAAGCGCAAATGACAGGTGTCCCCGAGGTGAAGTGGAAGCATAATTGTAATCTACAGCTGTACAGTTTTGTCACATTCTTTAATATGACTATCATTTTAATGGAACAGGAAATTATTAAATTACCAAAATTATTCCCCCCAAATAAAACTTTGCGCACTGATGCATTTCCTCAAAAAGAAGTAGTCTCTCTCGCTTCCTCTCCGGGGCGTCACACATGATGGATACAATATCTAGACTGGCAAGTTTATTATTATGTTCCAGCTTGCGTGCCTTACTCTAGCAAACACTATCTGCTTTACTATAAAAAGTGGTCAAACAGAGCTCCTTACTCACGCCTGGCTGTGTCCCTCGAGGACCACCAGGGTCCTCTCATGGTGGTTCTCGAGGCAAGGAGAGGAGCACACCCTTCACAACACCTAAGGAAAACATTTGCTAGCATGAGTCGGATTCGGGGTGGGTCGGGGCGGATCGAGGCGGGTTAGGACGGGTCGGAGTGAGTCAGGACGGGTCGGGTCGGATCAGGGCGGGTCGTGGCGGGTGAGGGACTAACGGAGCTCTAAACCTGGCCGGAGTATTGCAAATTCATCACTACCTTAGCGGATAGTCATAATATTTGTGATGGGATTTTATTTTGACGCCGTGAGCGGTGCTGGAGCAAGTGTTGCATCGGCCTGCAGGGCTCGACAAGCACACAGGAACCCAACACCTCTCTCTCTCAGGCACTGTACTCAGCGAGACCCTCCACGTCCCTGGCACCACACACCACAGTACCCTCCACGTCCCTGGCACCACACACCACAGTACCCTCCACGTCCCTGGCACCACACACCACAGTACCCTCCACGTCCCTGGCACCACACACCACAGGACCCTTCACGTCCCTGGCACCACACACCACAGGACCTTCCACGTCCCTGGCATCACACACCACAGGACCTCCCACGTCTCCCGCCTCGCTATATGAAACACTAAACTTGTTCCGAAGAAATCATGCATTCACATTTCCCGCGTCGGGCAGCGAGGCGGTTCATCATGTGACGCCGACGTGTCGCTGCATTTTTTAGGGAGATCGTGAGTCGCAGGTTACAGCCTAGCGGTCGCACGTCGCCAGAATTAACCTGGACTAATCGTTTGAGAAGGCAGGGCGCCGCGGGGACACGTCGAGGTCAACAGCAATAACAGGTGACGGGAAGGAAGGAAGGAATTATCAAGGGGAAAGCGCCAAGCCATTATGGCTATACAGCACTGCGAAGGGGTCAGGATAAGGATCTGGGATGGGACGGGGGGAAGGAATGGTGCCCAACCACTAGGACGGTCGGGGATTGAACGCCGACATGCATGGTGCGAGACCGTCGCTCTACCGTCCAGCCCAAGTGGTTGGCAGGTGGCGGGAAAGAGAGCTACAGGCGCTCTAGTAAAGTTACGTCACTAAATGAGTTGTAATATTAATCAGTGCTTCCTTTGGTATTTGTATTATTGTTTACCCGTTTTACGTTTGTGATTATTGTTAATTAAGATGTTATATCCTGTTTTGTAGTCTGTTGTAGGGCTCCTCCCTACGACTTCCAAGTGTTTGGGTACCATTCCTTCTCCCCGTCCCATCCCAAATCCTTATCCTGATCCCTTCCCAGTGCTATATAGTCGCAATAGCTTGGTGCTTTCCCCCTGATGATTCCCTTCCTCCCTACGACAGGGAGGAGATCCACTCAAGGGAATGGATTGAGGACGACTACATAATTAGTGTTATTATCTACTCTCTATCCATGGTTAGGTTAGGTTAGGTTAAGGTTACTTTAGGTTAAGGTTTTGTTAAGTTAGGGACGGAAGGGAACTATCAGGAGAAAGCGCCAAGCCATTACGACTATATAGCACTTGGAAGGTATCAAGGATAATGATTTGGGATGGGACGGGTTGGTTAGGTTAGGCTTCATTACGAATCGAGCTATTAGCTCTTGGACCCCGCCTTCCTATCCAATATATTTTTTCTTTATTATATCTACTACATACATACTTCTCTCTAGTACATGCACACACACACATCCTCAAGAAGCAGCTCGTAGCAGCTGTCTAACTCTCAGGTACCTATTTACTGCTAGGTGAACAGACGCATCAGGGTAAAAGAAACTGTCCATTTGTTTTCGCCTCCGACGGGAATCGAACCCTGGCCATTAGGACTAAGACCCCCAAGCACTGACCACTCAGCCGCGAGGCCCCCGGTGTGTACTCACCTAGTTGTACTTGCTGGTGTCGAGCTTTGTTCCCTCCTCTCGACTGTCAATCAACTGGTGTGTGTGTGTACTCACCTGTTTGTACTCGCCTGTTTGTACTCACCTATTTGTGCTTGCAGGATCGAGCATTGACTCTTGAATCCTGCCTTTCCAGCTATCGGTTGTTTACAGCAATGACTCCTGTCCCATTTCCCTATCATACCTAGTTTTAAAAGTATGAATAGAGTTTGCTTCCACAACCTGTTCCCCAAGTGCATTCCATTTTTCCATTACTCTCACGCTAAAAGAAAACTTCCTAACATCTCTGTGACTCATCTGAGTTTCCAGCTTCCACCCATGTCCCCTCGTTCTGTTATTATTACGTGTGAACATTTCATCTATTTCCACTTTGTCAAGCCACTTTGTCTTTGTGTGTGTGTGTGTGTGTGTGTGTGTGTGTGTGTGTGTGGGTGGGTGTGAGACCTTACCCTAAATGGTCACTGGGCTACATTTTCTTTCCACCACATTTTTCCATGTGGTTCTCTTGCTCTCTATTGACGCAACTTCTTTCTCTTCGTTCTATTTTTCCTTTGGTGATGTTTGCGTGCGCGTGTGTTTACTATTTTACTATTTGTGCCTGCAGAATCGAGGTGTTTAGCTCTTGGACCCCGCTTTTCTAGCCGTTGGTTGTCTAATGCTATGACTCCTGGCCTATTTCTCTATCATTTCTGTTTTTAAGGTTATGAATGGAGTTAGCCTCTACTATCTGCTCCTTTAGGTCATACCATTTACTCTCACCCTCCCTGTGTGCCTCCCCCAGGTGTCTGGACTATCAACACCCTCCCTGTGTGCCTCCCCCAGGTGTCTGGACTATCAACACCCTCCCTGTGTGCCTCCCCCAGGTGTCTGGACTATCAACACCCTCCCTGTGTGCCTCCCCCAGGTGTCTGGACTATCAACACCCTCCCTGTGTGCCTCCCCCAGGTGTCTGGACTATCAACACCCTCCCTGTGTGCCTCCCCCAGGTGTCTGGACTATCAACACCCTCCCTGTGTGCCTCCCCCAGGTGTCTGGACTATCAACACCCTCCCTGTGTGCCTCCCCCAGCCTCCCCCAGGTGTCCGGACTATCAACACCCTCCCTGTGTGCCTTCCGCAGGTGTCCGGACTATCAACACCCTCCCTGTGTGCCTTCCGCAGGTGTCCGGACTATCAAAACACCCGCGGGATGAGGAAGGGGGATGAGAGCGTCCCCGACCTAGGAGGCAGAGCAGCGTCGCCAAGCTGGTGACAAAGACCCGGTTCCCAGCTGAGGTCACTGATAAACACCTCCTGTGAAGAACTCACTATAAAAGTAATTTAAGTATTTTCACTACAGTTACTCTGGAGTCCCGTGTCTCGACTACCGCTGCCCCTTGTTGCGCTCGCCTCTGTAACGAAGGAAGATTGGAGTCACAGCTTCAGCTTATTGTCTAAGATTCTAAGATAACAGCGTCCACTCACGTATGTTTGACTCGCTTCACGTCACTCGGGCCTCTGTACATGGGGTACTTTACACAGGGTGTACACCCCACACGCGGCTGTGTGGGGTGTGGCTATGTGGGGTGTGGCTGTGTGGGGTGTGGCCTAGAGGTCTCTCCCAGCACCTCCACTAATGATATCACACATGTGCTGGGTTACGCGCCAAGTCTGTGGACTAACCTCACTTACTCAGTATAACAACCTCTCTCATAACTCTGACGCCCCCTCTCATAACACTGACAGCTCTGGCGGGAAGACTTTTACATCACCACCGTCAGTGTGACTCCTGCTGTTTTTGACAGTTGGAGGTCACGGGGTCATGGCACTTCTTGCAGCGGAAGGTCATGCCCTCTGACCTCACTCCCAGGTACTTGATGAACAGTATGGAATATATTCATACAGTTGTTTGAGAGCCGAGTGCCCCCAGCTTGCTCACTCGTTAGCTTACACGGCTAACGAGTGTAGGCTAGCCGTGTAGGTCACACCTGTAGGTCACACCTGTGGGTCACACCTCCTCCCCCAAGCCCAAGGTGCGTTAAGAATATCACTGATGTTCGTTGTGAATCTGCAAGTTAATAGCTGTCATCCTGTATCAGTTCATCTCAAGACTCACTCTGGAAACACCTTTATTTGACCAGCCAAAACATTAGCAGTAACATGTCCAGTGTTATTGTTCATTTTTATCTTGGTCTATAGGACAAGATATGGATCAATAGGAGCTGCCTCATATGGACTAATAGGAGCTGCCTCGTATGGACCAATAGGAGCTGCCTCGTATGGACCAATAGGAGCTGCCTCGTATGGACCAATAGGAGCTGCCTCGTATGGACCAACAGGAGCTGCCTTGTATGGACCAATAGGAGCTACCTCCAGCTCACCTTAATACGCCTCCAACACCCTCCAATACTTGCCTAACCTTGTCCTGGAACGTTAACTGTCCCGTTGAGTTAACTGGTATGGCTGGGATGATGTAGTACTAATGGAGGGGGCCATTAGGTTCCTTGGGTAAGAATTTACCTTAGGCTACTAATACTAGGGTCCCTCAATAAGTACTCTCTTACTCACTAGTAAGAGTATGTAATATTGTCATCAAGTATCGGCATTCCAACCTTAGCGTTTTCCTACATGTAATAAATTGTAACCCAAAAATCACTGCAGCGTAAGGTCGAAAGTGTTTGTTAGTGGGATTGGTGGCGCATGTGTCAGTATTGCCCCGCGCCAGAGTGATCCTGGGCCGGCACGTATAAGGGTCGTGAACTCCAGCAACTGTCGCCGCTCTCATTTGTTTTGGTGTCTAGTGTGTGTGTAGTCTCGGGGGACTCCAATACCACTGAATGATACTTTGTCTTGTTGATTATATCGCCATAGATGAAGTGGCTGATTGGAACAGAGTTTTCTGTCTCAATAGAAGGCAAGCTTCATCACAAGCTTGGTCCACTAATGGAGTATTTCATCCATAATTTAATGCCAGCTGGGGTACCATCCATTAACCCAGCTTAAAATGGAGTACATCTTCACTATACACCATCTCATCACTGTAACACCACTATGCCAGACTCTACAGGGTCGCGAGGACGCTCCTCCAGTCACCACCACAACTACCGTCACCAACACTAACACTTTTTCAATTAAATTGTCAATAAAACACTCGACAGGAAATCTCCCACAATTTTGGAAAAGGGCAAACACAGTCCCATAATTTAAGAGGGACAAGCAAGAAACACTAAATTATAGCGCAGTGTCACAAGTCCTGAGGGTACAGTGCTGGAGAGAGTAGTCCTGTCGAGAATTATACAGGACCTGGAATGGATACACTTTTGACACAAAAGTACCGTAGATTATCATGCTTAACAAATTTGATCCAGTTCTATAGCAAGATTACGAAAAGTCGCCAGGAAAATGAAGGGTGGGTTCTGTATATAGCTGTATCTGACACTGTTCCTCATGAAAGACTGATGTATAAGATGGAGAAGCAAGCTGGGATAGCACTCGAGACACTGAACTGGGTAAGAGAGTACCTAGAAGACATAAAACAAAGGGTCACAGCCAAAAAAGGCATCGAGCAGCAGGACTATGACAAGTGAGAGAAATTTCCACACCTAGTTCTATATAATTGAATTAATTTAATTATAAAATATATACAACAAATATATTTCTATTGTCGTGTATAATTATTAAACTTAATTTGTAAACAAATTTATAGTTTAAGCGTGAAGAATTGCGATTTCTTCTTCCATGTATTTATGATGTTAGGCTACCACCACCCAAACATGAAATAACAGAGCATAATTGTGTCAATATAAATATTTAAAGTGTACAGTCCAAGGACCGTTTTCTTCAAAAAATATCATAATAAATTCAAGTTAAATTTATTTCAAAGAAAGTCAAATTTAATCACCACTTCTTCCGGCAATACGATAAAATTTCTGGCCGTCTATGAACGCTTCGTGACGAGGAAGGGCGAGTCAGCCATTATTCCTCCCGGCGAGACACACCAGGGGATCAGTGATGGAATTTGTTGGCATTAGCGAGTTTCCTGTGGTTACCAACTGCCATACCACCTCGTCTACCAACGGGAATACCACTACTCCATACATATTAATCAAGCAGATCGGCCGCTCCGTTAGATAAGGCTAGGGAAGGAAGACAACTGCAGCCCCGCGAGGTGAGTGTGCCGACCTCTTGAAATTTACTCATTGACATTTGAATTTTGTTGTGTTGCAAACCTCGACAGTGTTTCAATTGTAATGTGTTTGGTTAGGCTTGAGATTCAAACTACGGGAAGTCAACGGGTGTGGTATTATCCAGCGAGAGCAGCTGAGTTTTTTTTTTGTTATTATTTTCTACCACAGACGTGGCCAGACATTTACAATGCTAACCAGCATATATACATTTTCTTCTGTCCTCCATGGACAGGGTGAGAGATTTGTTAAACATATAGTTCAGGGATTTATTGAACAATCAACAACAGAAGGTGATTGTAGTGCTTTTAAAATGCTAGGCTATAGGTAAATACATAGATGCCCTACATAAAGTGTTCAATGTGTCTTTTACATAGTGTCATTAATGTGCATTTACAAAGGTGAAATGTAATTCTGATCAGCTTCCACATATACTCTGTCCCATGCCACGCCTCCGAGCCCCCGGCCTCGCCTACAGCTGAGCTCTTAATGTTTTATATATTAGAATTAATTAATCAAAGTTATGTCTCTTTAAGTAGATCATACCATTAACTATTTAGAAATGAATTAATACGTAGTAGCTTAACTAGCGACATGTTATCCATTCATATTGGTGGTGTTAATTTTTCGCAACGGTGGCTAATAAATATCATTGATACCTCCCAAGTTTGTTCTCGCCAAGTTTACTCCCACAAGTAAGTTCCCACAAGTAAGTTCCCACAAGTAAGTTCCCTACAAAGGGTGTTGGGACCACTGATGCAACCTGTCCTCCTACAAAGAACGTCGCTTTTCACTCGCATGCGTTACAAAAGGCCAAAAATTGTCGTACTACAAAATCGAAGCGGCTGGCTAAAGTGACGTACTGTCCCGTTTTCTGTTTTGGGTCCTCTGGTAGGTTAGGAGAGGACCCCGTTATATTGACCGCTTCTTGACGCTGGGAAACCTTAGGAGGACGGGCTGGCGAACGACCTACCTGAGGGAGTGAGCTCGACGTCAATATTTGTAGAAGAAACAAAACTGACGAGGAATGTGAAATCAGAGGAGTGCAAAAAATTACATCAAGACCTTGACAAACTTCGGGAAAGAGCAGACAAATTATTAAATCCCAACAAGAATGGGATTCTCACCCACCAGCAACGTGGGGTGGGTGTGGCCACCAGCAAGGTGGGTGGGTGTGGCCACCAGCAAGGTGGGTGGGTGTGGCCACCAGCAAGGTGGGTGGGTGTGGCCACCAGCAAGGTGGGTGGGTGTGGCCACCAGCAAGGTGGGTGGGTGTGGCCACCAGCAAGGTGGGTGGGTGTGGCCACCAGCAAGGTGGGTGGGTGTGGCCACCAGCAAGGTGGGGTGGGTGTGGCCACCAGCAAGGTGGGTGGGTGTGGCCACCAGCAAGAGAAGCAGGGATGGCAGTACTCGTGGTACCACACACCAGGATTTTCAAGAGGTTCCCTACCGGGGTCCATGAACCCCAAGGGGTCTGCTGTTATCATTTACTTAAAACTGTTACCTAAAACGTAACAGGGGTGGGGGTAGGGGGGGTCCACAGGTGTGAACGTGGCTGTGGGGGGAAGGGGTGTCACAGGTGTGTGATGGAACCTCAGCTTTATCGTGACGTCTTAAACTTTGTAAGCGCTAAGCTGCGTCAGTTTACGTAACTTTCCTCATTAACTTTCCATTAGGGTTCAGAGGTTATGTAAAGGAAATAGAATGAGCAGCGGGATGCGCAGACAGCATCCATTCCCACTCTAACTCTCAGCTCTCCCCCAGCACCGACCCTCAGCTCTCCCCCAGCACCGACCCTCAGCTCTCCCCCAGCACCGACCCTCAGCTCTCCCCCAGCACCGACCCTCAGCTCTCCCCCAGCACCGACCCTCAGCTCTCCCCCAGCACCGACCCTCAGCTCTCCCCCAGCACCGACCCTCAGCTCTCCCCCAGCACCGACCCTCAGCTCTCCCCCAGCACCGACCCTCAGCTCTCCCCCAGCACCGACCCTCAGCTCTCCCCCAGCACCGACCCTCAGCTCTCCCCCAGCACCGACCCTCAGCTCTCCCCCAGCACCGACCCTCAGCTCTCCCCCAGCACCGACCCTCAGCTCTCCCCCAGCACCGACCCTCAGCTCTCCCCCAGCACCGACCCTCAGCTCTCCCCCAGCACCGACCCTCAGCTCTCCCCCAGCATCGACCCTCAGCTCTCCCCCAGCACCGACCCTCAGCTCTTCCCCAGCACCGACCCTCAGCTCTCCCCCAGCACCGAGCCCTCAGCTCTCCCCCAGCACCGAGCCCTCAGCTCTCCCCCAGCACCGACCCTCAGCTCTCCCCCAGCACCGACCCTCAGCTCACCCCCAGCACCGACCAACAGACAGGCTGTGATAAGTCCTGGAGCCAACTACACTGTATTTTGTGACAGGAAACAATGAACTTTTGACCAGATTGTGTCATACTCAGGCCTGAGGGCACGGGGGGGGGGAGGTCCTCACTCAGCTGGGTGTGTGAGGGTTGAACTTTATCTCTTGGTTTCCGCCTGCCATTTAATTATTCTAGACTGCTACAAGGGTCATGCCTCGTACGGCAGCAATATCTACCTGAGATAGGTGTTGTATGCAAGACCCATTTTACTGTTGGGTAAACAGAGGCTACAGTTAAGGATTGACGCCCAGTAAATCCTCCCCAGCCAGGATACGAACCTAGGACAAAGTGCTCCCGGAACGCCAAACGAAACGTCTTAACCACTACACCACGGGGACTGCATATGACAAAAGCCTTGTGACTGAACTTAGCTAGTAAAAGGCAGGCCAAAACCATACAGCACTAAGGCACATTTCGCACCTTCTGGACAGCAGCGGCTGCAAAACCTTGTATAAAGCATAACGTGCCCCCTATCTGCAGCATGCACTACTCTCCTGGATGACCTGACCCCATGTTACACACCCAGCATCTGCACGAGGCAGAGAACCATAGAGGACTCATCTATGGTCGGGACCTATACTGACTAGACACAATTAGGATTCATCAAGCATTTAAGTGTCCACTGACGAAACCTGTACATCTTTTCTCGATCATGACAGCTTAGTCTGTATTAGACAGTCTATACAGACCTCGAACCCTCACAACCTAAGGTTGTGATTGTTATATATAAGGTCGTAGCACCTCAGAGCTCATGCACTGTTCGGTAAACCTAAAGAGTTAAATACGGTACCATGACTGTGGAAAGATATACAGGTTTCGAAAGTGGACACTGAAATGCTTGATGCATCTTGGCCGTGGTCAGGACATGAGGGCCCTTATTAACACAGGAGAGCTGTTGATGGTTATTACTGTTCATATTATATATATATATATATATATATATATATATATATATATATATATATATGTCGTACCTAATAGCCAGAACGCACTTCTCAGCCTACTATTCAAGGCCCGATTTGCCTAATAAGCCAAGTTTTCATGAATTAATGTTTTTTCGTCTACCTAACCTACCTAACCTAACCTAACCTAGCTTTTTTTGGCTACCTAACCTAACCTTACCTATAAATATAGGTTAGGTTAGGTTAGGTAGGGTTGGTTAGGTTCGGTCATATATCTACGTTAATTTTAACTCCAATAAAAAAAAATTGACCTCATACATAGAGAAAAGGGTTGCTTTATCATTTCATAAGAAAAAAACTATAGTAAATATATTAATTCAGGAAAACTTGGCTTATTAGGCAAATCGGGCCTTGAATAGTAGGCTGAGAAGTGAGTTCTGGCTACTAGGTACGACATATATATATATATATAATATATATATTTTAGCCAATAGTCTCCTGGTTCCCCAGCTGGCCCAGCCTCGTGGACAACCAGGAGTTCGCAACCACAACATAAGGCGCTCAGCCATCGGCAGCTTCATGCTTACTGTGGCATTACTCCATCAGCAGTCATTCATTACTATGTCTCTCTCTCTCTCTCTCTCTCCCTCTCCCTCCTAAATGCGAGTCAGAGAGAGAGAGAAAGAGAGAGGGGAGGAGGGGGCTGGGGCGGGATGCAGGAGTCCTCCACACACATCTCCACCAAAGACCTGTTTATCATGGTGGAAGACACAGAGAGAATACATTATTGTCTATGTTCAACACAGTGGAAAATTAACCCACCTGTTATGGAACCTTTTTCTTGAACCATTGAGATGGAGGAAGGCGAGAGGGAAGAAGGTGGGCACGAGGGAAACACTGAGGGAGGAAGGCTGGCGATGGAGCGTCTGGCGTACATTAAATCAACTCAAGAGGCAACCAGGAAATGCAGTGGTTCTAGAGACACCAGCTCTGCCCGGGCCGGGATGCTGGGGGGAGCCTGGCTACATGTCACTCAACACTGCTGTTGACACAGGCAGCCCTACACCTGCCACGGGCAGCCCTACACCTGCCACAGGCAGCCCTACACCTGCCACAGGCAGCCCTACACCTGCCACAGGCAGCCCTACACCTGCCACGGGCAGCCCTACACCTGCCACAGGCGTACTCACCTAGTTGTGCTTATGGGGGTTGAGTTTCTGCTCTGGTCCCGCCTCTCAACTGTCAATCAACTGGTGTACAGGTTCCTAAGCCTACTGGGCTCTATTATTACATCTAAAACTGTGTATGGAGTCTGCCTCCACCACATCACTGCCTAATGCACCACATTTGTTGACTACCCTGACACTGAAAGTACTAAGTTTCCACCTGTGTCCCCTTGTTCAAGTTCCACCCGTGCTAAACAGTTTGTCTCTATCCACGCTGTCAATACCTCTGAGAAATTTGTAGGTGGTGATCATATCTCCCCTAACTTTTCTGTCTTCTAGGGACGTGGGGTTTAATTCCCGTAGCCTCCCCTCTTAACTCATACCTCTCAGCTCTGAGATTAGTCTGGTGGCATACTTCTGAATCTTCCCTAACTTTGTCTTGTGTTTGGCTAGGTATGGTCATATTCTAATTATAGGCTGGAGCTGCATACTTCAGGAATGGTCTGACTTATGTGGTATACAAGGTTCTGAATTATTCTTTACAAACGTATCTACAGGTAGTTCTTATGTTGGCCAGCCTGGTGTATGCCGCTGATGATATCTTCTTGATATGGGCTGGGGACAAGTTTGGTGTGATATCAACCCCCCATATCTTTCCCTCTACTTGACTCTTGAAGAAATTCACCTCCCAGATGGTATCTTGTGTTCAGCCTCCTGCTCTCTTCACCTAATTTCATTACTTTATACTTACTGGAGTTGAAATTTAATAACCACTTTGTGGACCATTCCTCCAATTTGTCCAGGTCATTTTGTAGTCTATTTCTATCTTCCTCTGTCATTATCCTTTTCATGATTTCTGCATCATCAGCAAACATTAAGAGGAACGAGTATCCATATATCAGAAACAGGATGGGTCCCAAGTACAGAGCCCTATGGGACTCGCTGGTGACATCTCGCCACTCTACTGTGAGATACTGTGATGTTTTCCCCCTCACAGTAATTTTGTTTCCTGTTGCTTAGGTACTCGCTTTTCTACTAGAGCACGCTCACCAGTTGATTGACAGATGAGAGGCGGGACCCGCAAGCACAACTAGGTGAATATCTTACCTGTTACTCTTGCCTATTTCTCCAACTTTTGTAGCAGCCTCTTATGTGGTACTGTGTCAAAGGCTTTCTGACAGTCTAAGAAAATGCAGGCTGCCCACCTTTCTCTATCTTGCTTCATTTCTGTCGCCTGGTCATAGAAGTCTATTAAACCTAAGCCTAGTAGGTAGGCCTAGGGTGTTTGAAACATTACTGGTGAATGACACTTACCAGAAAAGTCGGGGATTATCTGGGCGCTCGCTAAGCCGTTTCTGTAGAGTGAAATAAGTCAGTCTGGCTCTGTTTTTGGGGACGGTGTGTGTGTGTGTAGCGGGGGGAGGGGGGATGGGTGTGTTGCAGTACGGCCCAGATCTCTGTGTTGTGTTCCCTTCAACTAAACTCCGGATGTGTAATGCCAGTATTGTTACTTAATGACTTTTTTTTAGTTGAGTTCATCATACGTGTTGAGAATGTGTCGCCTGGGAGGGTATTAGTGACGAGTGTGACGTGATTGACCCTATATGTAGCTACGAAGACCCCCATATGTAGCTACGAAGACCCCCCATATGTAGCTACGAAGACCCCCAATATGTAGTTACATAGACCTGCGTGGGGGGGTATACAGCCACGGGCAGGGAGTGTTCATAGGGGTATACAGGGGTTTACAGTTTACACAGCCCACCCTCCTGTTTTGGTAGTACTTATAGTGAACAAATCCACAAGAGCCTTAGGTTCGAACCTAAGCGCCGGGTGTTCCCAGGCGCCCTCTAGTCGACCGTACCACGACATGGTAGCACCCAGCACATAGGTTCGAAGCCACATCAAACCTGTGGATTTGTTCATTGGTATAACACGTTAATGTGATTTTTTGTGTAGTACAAAAATCTTCGGGCGTGTTCAGGTCACTGCCCACCCCCCACCCTGCGGGCGTGTACAGTGACCTGGCGCCGTCATGGGGCCGGCTCCTGGGACACTCGCTCCCGCCTCTCACCCTCCCAGGTGATCCAGTACCACCACCTGCGTCACCACCATCTGCGTCCCCATCACCACCACCACCTGCGTCAACAACACCACTCCACCACCTGCGCCCCCCCCCCACCACCACCACCACTACCAACGTCAGCACACCAGCATCACCACCACTACCACTAAGCTCCTTAACAAACACCATTCTGGTACGGCGAGCCAATGAAGTAAATTCTCTTTAACACTGACTGTTGACTTAACCTTGAGGAGCGTGCGAAGCGCCCACACGGGCGGACCTGCGCCAGGCAGGTACCCACTTGCTCACAAATCACTGGTATTTTGTTAATGAAAAGAATATTGGGAGGAGAAATACTGTAGTGTTGGAGAGAAATATTTACAGGCCTCGCCTCCACCACTCAACAGAAACAACAACTACTGCCTGCAGAATATCCTGCAGCAACTTCAAGATCTCAGAAAATCGCGGAAAAATAGCATTTCAGCTTAAGACAAATAAGATCGAGTAAGAGTTAGGGAAAGGAGAAAATGTTGTGCGTGAGAGAGGCGAGGAAGGCGGCTCAGGGTGCGGGCGAGGCGATGACCACGGCCAACAATGGAACAAAGGCTAACCATCTCTGGCAGAAGCAAGGTGGCAGTCGCACACGAGAATTCCACAATGATGCACATGCGAGGTTGTTCTGTACACGCACATGCGTCTTCGTGCGCATGTGGAGGGACTTGTGTGTGAAGAGGAGCAGATGGAGTGTGAAAACGTGGAGGGAGGAGTGACCAAGCTCGTGCCGATTGACAAACACTGGAGGACACGCTCCCCGAGTGTGGTGTGAGTGCCAGCATACGTCAAGACGTGCCTCACTCTGATGGCTCAGTGTGTGTGTGTGTGTGTGTGTGTGTGTGTGTGTGTGTGTGTGTGTGTGTGTGTGTGTGTGTGTGTGTGTGTGTGTGTGTGTGTGTGGCGCTGATGCTAGCACACACACTGCTCATACACAAGATGCGACCAGGAACTATGCTCTGGTAACCTGTGTGTTGGCGAATCGTAGGTGCTGGCTGGTAGTGGACGGCACGAAGCTAGTCCAGGTCTGTGACGTTCATATCTGAAGAGTTTGACCATTATACGAGCCTGCTTGTTCGAGTGGGTCTTCCAGTACTCGCCTACCTTGTATTTACAGGAACTGAGTTTCAGTGCCTTGATTTCATCTTTTTAAACCTTCAATCGACTAGTGAAGTTATTTTCCAAGTGCAGGAGTGAGTCGTACTGACTCGTCAAGCTGTGTGCGGCGTCGACCTCTCCGCAGCTTCTTCGTTTTCACTCGCCATTCACTGAAGATTTTTTTCGATAATGTATGTACTTGGCTTCCATGTGACCCCGTGTTCTGCTTCCTTACACGCCAAGCTGCCAAGTGTCATAAGTAACTTTTAAGTGGCGAGGTATTTCCTGTTGACTTTTCTCGCCTCCACTTAAGTGCTCAGTATCACCTTAGTCCTTGTTCGTCTACCACTTATTCCAAATAGTCTTTCTTGTTTGACCCGTCTTTCCCTGAACATTTTGTGTGTGGTGATCATATCTCTCCTGGTTCTTCTGTTTTCCAGTGACGTCAGGTTTAATTCTTTGTCTTTCCTCAAAACCCGTAATTTTCAGATCTGGAACTAAACGGGTGACATGCCTCTGAACGTTCTCCAGCTTCTTATTTTGTGTTTGATGCGATATTATTGTAATAACTACACGCTGGCGCTGTATGTTCCAGAACTGGTCTGACATACGTGATACATGTCACATATGCAAAAGATGATATCGTTTGATGGTGACTACCTCTGAGTGATTACGTGACGATGAGAGTACACAGAAACCACTAAGTGACGGCAGATTACCAAAAATATTAACATTTTATACTCGTAACATTTCTGACATATTAAATCCCATAATTCTTGAAAGATAGGTGTACCAGTAGCCTGGTCACTATACCGAGTGTATCTTGTGTACCAGTAGCCTGGTCACTATACCGAGTGTATCTTGTGTACCAGTATCCTGGTCACTATACCCAGTGTATCTTGTGTACCAGTAGCCTGGTCACTATACCGAGTGTATCTTGTGTACCAGTAGCCTGGTCACTATACCGAGTGTACCTGGTGTACCAATAGCCTGGTCACTATACCGAGTGTACCAGGTGTACCAATAGCCTGGTCACTATACCGGGTGTACCTGGTGTACCAGTAGCCTGGTCACTATACCGAGTGTACCTTGTGTACCAGTAGCCTGGTCACTATACTGAGTGTACCAGTAGCCTGGTCACAGTGCCAGATTAGTGCTAGGTGCCAGGTCAATGTCCATCTCAGATACCTGCACTGTCCTCGTGCTAAAAAAGTCATCTAAAAAAAAAAAAAAAAGAGATCATTTTTTTCCACTGTGGCATTACAAACCTGTTTCAATGTACAGGTCAATGTGGCTCTACGAGTCCACTTTTTATCAACCGACTTTCAATGGAATCGTAGCCTCAATCCCCGACGCTATACGTAATCCTGAAGTGGGAATTGTTTATGTTTGATGCGGCGAGTGACGCACTTCCGGAATATTGGAAGAGGAAGCGACCTTGTTCTCAATGGAAGAGCACGCGGCCTCCAGATTATACGGTAACTATTATAATTTGCTTACTTGGCCCCACCCACACAGCTGCTGATGCCGTGTGTGTGTGTGGGTACAATTAGCGTCGGTTATTGTAAGAAAAAGGTTAATTTGCTGTAGAATCTTAGGGGTTCTTTGCATACCACTACAGAGCCCACTGTAACGCACTACAGTACACCGTGAAATTTTACAGAGCACCCTGTCAATTAATTAGTACATAAGATTAAAGGGTATTACAAAATAGATACTGGACCATACGAGGCAGCTCCTACTGGACCATACGAGGCAGCTCCAACTGGACCATACGAGGCAGCTTCTACTGGACCATACGAGGCAGCTCCTACTGGACCATACGAGGCAGCTCCAACTGGACCATACGAGGCAGCTACTACTGTTTTCGTTTTTTCTCCCCGTACGTGAGACGCACGTACGTACGTAAGATCGTCTGACTCTTAATTGTGACCACAGCCCGATGCCTGTTATACAAATATAAAAATATTAATTCACTGAAGGGTATGATCAAATAGGGTTGTTTGTGGGGGTTGAGGTCTTGCCAGCGAGTCGTGGCCCCCCCCACAATGGCTTCCTTTGTGGAGGCGATCAGCGCCCCGTCAAGTTGTGTAGTCCCGCTCACAATGGTCCCAAATGCTCCCGTGCAGGTGGAAGGCTCAGACCTTGGGTTAGGTCCTTAACCTTATGTGAAACTCTGTCAAAATACATTTTTATTTTCTTGCTGGGCATCGGACATGTGAATTATTAAGTTATGAAATGGTTATGGTGGTAGTGTTGATGGTGGTGGTGGCTATGGTGGTGATGGCTGTGGTGGTGATGGCTGTGGTGGTGATGGCTGTGGTGGTGATGGCTATGGTGGTGATGGCTGTGGTGGTGATGGCTGTGGTGGTGGTGGCTATGGTGGTGGTGGCTGTGGTGGTGATGACTGTGGTGGTGATGGCTGTGGTGGTGATGGCTGTGGTGGTGATGGCTGTGGTGGTGATGGCTGTGGTGGTGATGGCTGTGGTGGTGATGGCTGTGGTGGTGGTGGCTGTGGTGGTGATGGCTGTGGTGGTGATGGCTGTGGTGGTGATGGCTGTGGTGGTGGTGGCTGTGGTGGTGGTGGCTGTGGTGGTGGTGGCTGTGGTGGTGGTGGCTGTGGTGGTGGTGGCTGTGGTGGTGGTGGCTGTGGTGGTGATGGCTGTGGTGGTGATGGCTGTGGTGGTGATGGCTGTGGTGGTGATGGCTGTGGTGGTGGTGGCTGTGGTGGTGATGGCTGTGGTGGTGGTGGCTGTGGTGGTGGTGGCTGTGGTGGTGATATTTTGTATATTCTTTTTCCCAGACTTGAGAATAGCGAAGAAAATAACACAGTAAGAGAACGTGACAAATTTCCGCACCTCGCATGCTGTGATGTTAATCATTTGGGTTCATCTTTCCCTGAACCTGTGGAGGTCAGCCTCTGGCCCCAGGGAACACCTCGATAAATCTAACTGGCCTCCTAACCCCCCAACAACATGAAACAACTCATCTGAGAAAGTGAGGGTACTTAGACTTGTGATGAGAGCGTTCTGGGCGGCTGGTGTCATGAGACGGGCAGACACAAGGATGATGATAATCTATGTGAAGCAACACCACCTGAACAGCCGAGTGTTTACTTCCGACACGGAAATGTAAGCGAGGCGAGATACAATTCTCTTAATATTTTCAGAGTGTGGGCATTTCGGCGCCATGTGAACGATCACAGTGTTTGTCTAATAGGTTGCCTCTAAACAGCTGTGGAGTCAACAGTAGGCCTAAGGCTGCAAGTTTTGTCTCGACTCGGTGCACGTGACAGTAAATTATTCATCACCTGGACCAACAGAGGTAGGAAGGCACATCTTACCCGTTGGCTGGATAGGGTAAGATGTGATCCTAACTTACCCGTAGTTAGGATCTGGCGACAAGTCGTGTGGTGCGATAATTACACTCCACACCCCTCAGTAAACCGTATTGGAAGCAGCAGTGTCCTCTCAGCTGGAATCGAACAGGAGACTCTTAGATTGCTAAGCGAGAACGATAACCACTGCACCAGCCGTGCTATACAGACAGTAGTCAAATGCTGTTATTACACACGAAGCCGTCGTCTCTGTGGAGCCGTCAAGGAGGGGTCGAGCACCGGGGACACTCGGCCGTCCTCGTGAACTGAAACAAAAGGCTCGTTAATCCCAACCTGTCCTCAGGCCAGGCTCGTTAAAGCCGTGGCCGTCACCTAAGACGCATTCATCAATTTTAACGTATTGTGCATTAAAAATAGGTTTGTTCTAACATAAATTAATATTGTTGTACATTAAATTCTTTGAATGCTCGTTAACTCCAGCCGCCAATCCCCTTGTTTATGAATGAAAAACGATTTACACGCGACTCGCAACTGATGACGTAACCCGTCCTCGGACCAAGTCCATTCTATCCAGCGGTCGACCCCAAAGACACATTCAACAGTTTTAACATGCCGTTCACTCAAAATAGGAATTTTCTCAAATATAAACTAATATTATTATATATTATCATATTATGCATATTTAGGCATTGGTTAGGTTAGGTGTTTAGGTTTTGTTGGCGATTATTTGTATTTGTAGTACGCGGGTGAAGCATTTACACCGTTGTGGTTCGAACACAGGTCGTCAGCGAAGCACTGCTCGAGATATGTTTGAACGTCATCCAGCCCGTCCTCGTAAACAAAGACCCAAAGTCCATTCCATGCACCCGCCTAACCCCCTGTTTATGAATGTCCCAACACAGGTCTCTGGGGTGAACCCAACACTGGTCTCTGGGGTGGACCCCAACACAGGTCTCTGGGGTGGATCCCAACACTGGTCTCTGGGGTGGATCCCAACACTGGTCTCTGGGGTGGAAGATCCATGTGTTGACCCAAATGAGTACGAGTATGGATGAGTGTATGAATGGGCTGAGTATGGGAGCGGGTATGCCATAGACAGAGAGGGACACACTGGCGCGCCAACACATGTCTACATCCACTTAAGAACGTCCGCAAATGATGTGAACTTGGGCGGTACTTCGGTGATACGGCAGTGACCGCAAATTGATAGCGGAAGGAGTCTTTAAGCCAAGGCACAACCGGAAGACATCGTGGAGGGCCAGAGGGCATGTCATAGATGTGGAACAGGAGATGGGGGTGTTTACTCAAGTGGGAGAGGCAGTTGTGATCTGTTCTGAGCGGTTTGACAGAGGAGCCATTGACACATCGCCAGGGGAAGGGGAGGGACACATCCCGGATGGTAGAACGTTACTCTCATGGCAGGCCTATGATGGAATTCGTGAGTTTATATCATGAGTATGGTATGTACTCATGATATAAACTGGTATGCACAGTCCTGTACATACCAGTTGCGTTGCTCCTGGCAGTATGGGTTCGAGTCACTTCTGGGGTGTGAGTTTCCAGTTGCATATAGTCCTGGGGACCATTCAGGCTTGTTTGCATATATGTGTGTGTGTTAGATTAACATTTGGGCAGTAATTTAAAGAGATAAGACCATCTTCGGAGACAAGGATGGTATAGTGACTGATCATTTTGTAGGCCGGTGGGAAGCCGGCTAAGGAGAATGGGGGTGTTTGTGGACATGTAAACACAGGAGGGAGCCATATTTAAATAGCCCGCCGGCGAGAGCATTTCCCTGCAGGTTATACCCGACAGTGATTGGCCGCGCCACCCCCAGGGGGCAGCACCCAGCACGCCTCCGGCAGGAGAGACCAACAGCCTCTCCCTTCACCTTGACTTCGCTACTGGATTTTTGGGCCTGTAATTGCTGGCTGTAATTTAATAATAATTCAAATTACAGAGAATGAGAAGAGGATTAGCATTCCTCTTTTCATTCCCTATCTACCTCCAAATCCTAGACTCGTTTCTACCTCTACCCCCCAGAAGATTACAGACTCAAGGTGAAATTGACATACTGTCCCGTTTTCTCTTCTGGGTCCTCTGGTAGGTTAGGATAAGGGTACTTTAGTACCACAGTTTCTTGTGGGAAACCTTAGGAGGAGGGGCTGGATGCCCCCCTACCCCTCTATTCCCTTCCTCTCCCCCCTTTCCCCGTCCAAGTACACCCCCCATCCCCCCTCCCACATGCCTCCCATCCCCATTCATTCTCTCCTGCCTCTCTAGGGAAAGTCTGCTTCCACCAGTGGAAAGTTTGGTCTCCGAGCTCCTCGGTCACTGTCGGTATTCATGCCCCGTGTTGGTATTCATGCCCCGTGTCGGTATTCATGCCCCGTGTTGGTATTCATGCCCCGTGTTGGTATTCATGCCCCGTGTTGGTATTCATGCCCCGTGTTGGTATTCATGACTGTTGGTATTCATGCCCCGTGTTCGTATTCATGCCCCGTGTTGGTATTCATGCCCCGTGTTGGTATTCATGCCCCGTGTTGGTATTCATGACTGTTGGTATTCATGCCCCGTGTTGGTATTCATGCCCCGTGTTGGTATTCATGCCCCGTGTTGGTATTCATGACTGTTGGTATTCATGCCCCGTGTTCGTATTCATGCCCCGTGTTGGTATTCATGACTGTTGGTATTCATGCCCCGTGTTCGTATTCATGCCCCGTGTTGGTATTCATGACTGTTGGTATTCATGCCCCGTGTTGGTATTCATGCCCCGTGTCGGTATTCATGCCCCGTGTTGGTATTCATGCCCCGTGTTGGTATTCATGCCCCGTGTTGGTATTCATGCCCCGTGTTGGTATTCATGCCCCGTGTTGGTATTCATGCCCCGTGTTCGTATTCATGCCCCGTGTTGGTATTCATGACTGTTGGTATTCATGCCCCGTGTTGGTATTCATGCCCCGTGTTGGTATTCATGACTGTTGGTATTCATGCCCCGTGTTGGTATTCATGCCCCGTGTTGGTATTCATGTCCCGTGTTGGTATTCATGACTGTTGGTATTCATGTCCCGTGTTGGTATTCATGACTGTTGGTATTCAGGCAGTCACCTTTACGGGGCTCAATACACACGTTCCTGTGCACGCATGTGCAAGTGGGACTTGCAGAACCCGGCCCGAGGATCACCTCCTTGTTACAGGGAGGTTTACCTTCGCCAGTTACTGACACGTTGTGATCACGGACACAACGGACGCGGTGAAGTAACACTAACCGGAGAGTTGTCCTCACACAAGCGCCCTGCCACGGTCAACAGACTGTGGCAGGGAGTGAGACTCGACCCGTGTCACAAGATGACACACTTTGTCCACCGCACGCAGCCACGCACCACCCACAGCTTTCTCTAGTGAAGACCACTGGCCTGGGGCAGGAGTGGGCACCAGGGACACCGACTACTAGATTCAAGGTGTTGCGTAGCTCGTCGAGAGTACTCGCAAAGTTGCAGGTTATCCAGGCGGTGTGGGAGTAAGTGTAGGCGCGCGGGAAGGTGTGGGGCTATAAACATGTTGCCTCAGCTGAGAGTAACGTGGTGAGCAGCAGCAACGGGTGCTCAGGGAGCCTGTGCTGGGCATGTGACACACGCCCGGACACATGGTGTCCAGAACCGACGACGTTCTGGTCCGTCATGGGTCATGATCAAGTCGTGTGTGTGTGATTGATAACGGTCCAGGACGGACCGAAACGTCGTGGTTTCTATATCTTCTGAGGTGTGGTTTGGTCATCATAAGGGACCTAAATCGTGAATTTCATAGTGAATTTCATTCTTCAGTTATGAGTTACTCAAGAGAGTTCACGGCTGAAGAAGAGAACAGTCTAAAGCTATGATGTTTTTCTTGTACTAAAAGTACTGACCTTCCCAAGAGGACACGTACTACCTCCTCTGGTAATGGACGCACCACAGACCAGTTCGCTCTCACCAGCTGACAAGCGTACTGCCATATTTGACAACTCGCCCTCACTTATTGGCCAGTGATCACAAGTCCCAGAGCGTCAGTATCACCGCGCCGTATATGTGGTGAGCGGTGGCAGGGAGCAGCACCAGGGGTGGTTGTATGGTCCTTTGTGTGATGGTTGGCTGTAGGAGTCACAAGAATGGTTCCTGCATGGGTTAACAACACGAGGCCTTGCAGCTCATGTAAAAGTATGTTGCCTCTTCTGAAGTTTGTGAGGTGGAGGCCTCTCGTGGCGAGGGGGAACGAGCGGTGTCGAGATTGGGCTCCAGCTCACGTCCTTCACTAAACTCTTTACCTTCACAACCTGATAAGTGGCTCCTCTGGAGCTTCTCCGTAAATCTTTCCTCAGACTCCTGCATCACGAAAACACCCCCCCCCCCCGCACCCTCCCGCACACGCTCTAGTTTAGAGTGGCATCTGGGTCACAGGAAGCGGCAGTTCCTGTAACTTTGGTTATTCTGCACATCGAAGCACTTTCGTCTGGAGAAGAACCTCTCAACGACCAGATTACCATAATTCTGGCTTCTGCTCCACAAGCTGCAGCCATCATTTACTGCTGTCGTGAACACACACAACAAATTTCATAGCGGATTTTCCAATGAGCGTGTTAATTACCACTTAAGTGTTGATACAGGCGCAGGCTTCACACAACCCTGTCGGCACTCGACTCATTGTGTGTACCTTCTAATGTGTTGGTAATGACCCTTAGTGTGTTGGAGCCAGGTGGCTGGAGCACAGCTCCTGCCTCCCTAGCAGGTGCACTCCACCACCTGGAAGGGAAGTGCTCGAGGAGCCAGGTCACGGCTTAATCCTGGCGGAGCTCCCAGGAGCCTGATCGCCCACCACGCCAGCTGCAGGGAGGAGACGTCGGGTGTGCGTGACAGAGAGCAGAGAGATATCCTTGTATGTTGCCTCGTCGTTGTCAACTAAGGAGAATGCAGAACAAATGTGTGTAAACCTTCATTTACCTGCACGCGCCCAAATATGGCGGCAGTAAAGGCAGGTTGGGGAGCGCCAGGGGCAACAGCACGGTACACGAGTACCCACTGGGGAGAATGATGGCACCCACGGCTGTCATAGCTGTGGAAGAGCCATTGAGAGGACTGTCATGTCGCCCACATGATAGCTGTGTGGGAGAAAGCGGTGGTGCGGCAGTGGTAATGGCGTCGCCAGAGCGTTGCCAGGGGTAACGATTTGTTTGTAAACACTGGAAATGGAACGGACCTTCACGCACTCTCACGGCTCGCCGCCCCTGAGTGCGTGATTGGACTGAAGGATGAGTTTCACTCGCATATATACACACTGGCATGGACGCCTCCGCGCACACGCCAGCCCCTCGATGAAGGACCGAAAATGTCGAGGGAGACCACGACTTACAAGACACTTAAATGAATTTAAAAGGTGCAAAGAGACAGGTTAATTGATAGGCCTGGAACCAGGATGACATGATGTGTAAAGCAAATGGTGGGGCTCCATGCGTCTCCAGGCATGGGGTGGGGCTTCATGCGTCTCCAGCCATGGGGTGGGGCTTCATGCGTCTCCAGGCAAGAAGCGGGGCTTCAGGAGCTGGAGACCCCCTCCTGCCACAAACACAAGCAAGTACAATTTTATGAGCTCAAACGAATCCTATAAATACTTTTCAAGCTAAATAAAGCCAACACACTATAGCAAGAGGGCCTGGACCCGTGCGTCAGGGGAGGAGGCTGACGCCCGCTCTGGTCATCGCTTACAGAAATGACACCAAGAAACCTCTCCCGAAATTTAATTAAAAAATCTCCTGGGCGACTAAGCCCATTAAAGTGTTAAAGTGGTAACTAACCGGAGCGCAGAGTAGAGATATACCTGTTGGGGATATACCTGTCGGCCACTGTATGGGTATACATCTGTAACTGGTGGCCCCCTCGGCGGGCCGTCAACGACACCTGTGTGATACAATATTCACAGCGGACGTTTGGGATCCCGCGCGGCGATGTTTCACGCTGCCTCAACGTGAAGCAGCGTGAAATCCCTTTACTCTCCGGGGACACTTTGAAATGTACCTCCCCCTCTTACTCTCCGGGGACCTCCCCCTTCACTCTCCGGGGACACTTGAAATGTAATTTACTCACCTTAATCGCCTTTTAATATCTGAAGGTTCTCTCGTACCCTTTAATTCTCTTCCTCCCTCCCTCCTGCTCTACAAGTAAGGGTCAGAGTTCACGAGTGTGCCCCAGCAGTTGTCAGGAGGAGTCTGGTGTACGCCAAGCAAATGGTACTTTTACCCACACTTTGTTCTCTTATCTTCGTCGTGGGCCGCTGCCATACACCACACCCACACAAGACTCGTGTGGGCTCGTACTCCAAGCTCACCAGGAGAGTAAATGACAGATAAATAAGGTCCAGTAACACGGTAGATTATCAGCTAGCATAAACAGCTAGTTATATGTAGATGATAGACAAAATATATCCCAAAGGAGCAAATAATTGAGGAGATTTATTTGTTAACTTAGCAAATATGTTGAACATAGATAATGAAATTGGAACACAACCTAGTAGCTAGAATCTGTTTTAAGGCAGTTAACAATTATGAACCGATTTACGGGACCAAGACTTACTGCTTATATTAGGAACTTGGAGTTTCTTGTCCACTGGGAAATCGTCAGTGGTGTCCATCTTAAATAACTAAGATAATCTAAGATAGTCTAAGATAACACTCCCCCCGGGCAAGTCATCTTCAGACTGACGTTCACTGTGTAGCCCGTCACTGACCGCGTCATAAGCCCCTTTCTTCACGACTCTTTCAATCTCAGGCGCTCTTACAGAGCTCAACACAAGCCTCCGGAAGGAGGAGTAAAGCCCTCCTGAGTACCGTCACCCCACGGAACCTGGCACCTGAGGAGCACTTTACCAGCGTGCCACCACCACCTGCACCCGGAAAGTTAACCGTCGTGTACCTTGATAAACCTGATGAAGGAATCATTTAGAATTCTGGATACCACACGTGTGAGAGTGCGGAACACCAAGCTAATGTTTCGTGTAGCACAGAACGGAGGAAGTTGAGAAGTACGCCACCAGACGAGTCCCAGAGCTGAAGTATGTGTCACCAGGATATACTGCAGGAAGAGTCATCACCAGGATATACAAAATATTTATGGGAATCACAAAGGTAAAGGGAGGTAGGTCTATTATCCCAAAGGAAGGGGGTGAACGAGGTAGTTCACAACGATGCTATAATTAACTTCTTGTGTCAAAACGATAAAGATATGGAGTGGGAAAGTGTGTTGAGAGATCTATCTATCTTGAGATGATTTCGGGGCTTTTAGTGTCCCCGCGGCCTGGTCCTCGACCAGGCCTCCTGGTCGAGGAGGCTAAACATGAAGGAGATGAGGAGATGAAGACAAACTTTACGAGGTTGTAAAACCTAAGATCCAAGAGCTATAACCCAACCTTTCAAAAGCCCAACTGGTCAGTGCAGTAAGCCTACTGTTAAACATATATTGATCAGCTTCTCTTTCCATCCACGCCTTTACTCCTGTGATCCCATCCACGCCTCTACTCCTGTGATGTAGGACTCCAGCCCCACGCCTCTCTACGCCAGCCCTACTTGATGAGACGCTGGGGCTGGAGCAGAGAGGACTGGAGAACGCAGCACTGCGCCATAACATTACACGCATCAGTTGGGAGTGGTGTGTAAAGTGGTCGACATTCATAACCTCCAACACGGGCCCCGGGTGTGGCGGGTGTTGATGAGGGCCGCAGCAGGGAGAGGGAGGCCCTGAAGCACGCTCCTCCAACACACACGAGGGTACCATACATTGTCTCCAAACACCAGCATGGATATGGGGAAGGGAATACCTGCTTGGTAAACATACTAGAGTTCAACAACACGGTGACAGAAATCACACGAGAGAGAGAGAGAGAGAGAGAGAGAGAGAGAGAGAGAGAGAGAGAGAGAGAGAGAGAGAGAGAGAGAGAGAGAGAGAGAGAGAGAGAGAATAAATAGATATAGATAGAGATGTAAATAGAGATATACAATATACACATATTGTATATATGTAGGGTGAGAGGGTACCTCTTAGCAAGGAACCAAAGGGTCACAGTGAGGTAATACTGGAGAGATCCAATGAGTGGTGTATGTGTGCACATCCAGGTGAGTACAACCAGGTGAGTACACACAATAAAATAAGCAGAGGGAAAGCCGAGTCAGAAGCCACGAACATTTAGGACCTTGGAAAAGGAGTCTTTGAAAATAAGTAGCTGGGTGGCGTGGATGTGGGCGTGTGTGGGGTGGGTGTGGGCGTGTGGGGGGTGGGCGTGGGTGTGGATAGTAGCGGGGTTGTGGGTGTGGTTGAAGGCGTGTGTCAACAGCAGCAAGCCTCACACGCCCTCAGGCATGGAAAGTCGCCAGAGACTGCTTTCGTGGCCAGGGACCTGCTTCCTGTGTTTCCTCTCAACCACCCCCAGCCCCGCCTCCCAGCCCCGCCTCCCAGCCCCACCTCCTACCCACTTTCATCTACATATTGTAGTATCTTTAATGTCGCGTCCAAACTGCACTGTTTAAGGAGTTCATCATTTGATCAGTATCACGTACGGATCAGAGGTATGCCACCAGGCTAGTTCCAGAACTAAGAGGCATGAGTTACGGGGACAGGCTGCGTGAAATGCACCTCGCGACACTGGGGAGACATGATCACTACCTATAAAATTCTCTGAGGAATTAACTGGGTAGATAAAGATAAACTGTTTAACACGGGTGGTACGCGAACAAGGGGACACAGATGGAAACTGAGTACCCACATGAGCCACAGGGACGTTAGAAAGAACTTTTTCAGTGTCAGAGTAGTTAACGGATGGAATGCATTAGGAAGTGATGTGGTGGAGGCTGACTCCATACACAGTTTCAAATGTAGATATGATAGAGCCCAGTAGGCTCAGGAACCTGTACACCAGTTGATTGACAGTTGAGAGGCGGGACCAAAGAGCCAGAGCTCAACCCCCGCAAGCACAACTAGGTGAGTACGTCCTGCCTCTGGGCTTCCCATAGTGAGGCCGGACGGCTGAGTGGACAGCGCTCGGGATTCGTAGTCCTGAGGGTCTGGGGTCGGTTCCCGGCGGAGGCGGAAACAAATGGGCAGAATTTCTTTCACCCTGATGCCCCTGTTCACCTAGCAGTAAATAGGTACCTGGGAGTTAGACAGCAGCTACGGGCTGCTTCCTGCGGGCTGTGTAACAAAAAAAGGAGGCCTGGTCGAGGACCGGGCCGCGGGGACGATAAGCCCCGAAATCATCTTCAGATAACGTCAAGATAACCTCCAGATAACGGTGGTCTCCTCTGTGTCTGACGTGTCTCCACGTTACGGCGTGATCTGGTAACATTGCCTCTCTCTATTATGTCATTAGAACACAACCAAGTAACGGTTCCAATTACCTCCAACGAGGCACCTGGCCCAGAGGTTAATGGTCTTCTGTCTTCCACTTGTGACATCGCCTTCCTTCTGGTTTCCTTTTATACGGCTCTTAATTCGTGACCAGAATGGTCTCCGGGAGCCCAGGAGACCATTCGTGCTCCCCAGAGCCCAGGAGACCATTCGTGGCCCCCGGAGCCCAGGCGACCATTCCTGCTCCCCAGAGCCCAGGAGACCATTCGTGGCCCCCGGAGCCCAGGAGACCATTCGTGCCCTCCAGAGCCCAGGAGACCATTCGTACCCCCAGAGCCCAGGAGACCATTCGTGTCCCCCAGAGCCCAGGAGACCATTCGTGACCCCAGAGCCCAGGAGACCATTCGTGCCCCCCAGAGCCCAGGAGACCATTCGTGCCCCCCAGAGCTCAGGAGACCATTCGTGCCCCCTGGAGCCCAGGAGACCATTCGTTAAATAACATTTTTTTTTTTTTTTTTATTAAGTTATGAGGTACATCTGCATTAGTGCAGCTACCCTAGACTATATGAAGTGGAGTACAATGTGTCAAAAAAGCTAACTAGGTGATGCTATAAAATCCCCATCACACAGGATGGTTAGTCATACAGAGGCATGTGATAAGCGGTCTGCACTGGCAGACTCCGGATGCATTTTGAGGATATCAACAACACAAGATTGAATAAGGTAGCAGTGGTAATACAAGTCCCCATCTCGCAGGATGGTTAGTCATACAGGGCCATGTGTTTAATAGCCTGCACTGGCAAATTTTGGGTATACTGTGAGGATATCTTCAAGAATACGAGAGTGAATAAAGTAATTGCAAAGCTCCAGGTACCTCATGCCAACTGGTCTGAAAGGTCTAATAACTGGGCATTCAGTGATGTAGTGCGGGAGATCATGCCGTAGTTCCTGCTCACAGAGTTTGCAACTGGAGTGCTCAGGATTGGGAGACCCGTCACCTGCAGCCACCTGCCACAGGTAACGGTAACCCAACCTGATCCTTGCAACCACTGTGTCGCACAGTCAAGTGGACGTTTTGTGCTGTCCATAGATGTAGGTTTCAGATCTGAACAAATCATAGCTTTTTATACTAGTACTTTCAGGTCGTTGGGAGTCAGTAAGTTCTTTCCTATCAGATCTGAATGTTTGGACCAATACAGTTTTGACAGCAGAGATGGGGATACCTAGATCTAATTCAACTTCAAACTTGTTACACGCTAATTTGGCTGCAATGTCTGTCTCATTATGATGGGTTATATTTATGTGTGAAGGTATCCATACAAAGGAGATTCGAGACCCTTTACTCTGTGCATCAATTAGGTCATTTATAATTGGGAGTATTAGGTTCTTGCTGTCGATCTTCCAAGAGAAGTTTTCGATTGCTTGAAGAGCAGACTTTGAATCGCAGAATATTATTCCTCCTCCAATATTTTTTAATGTGCTGGTTGCTAAATGTAATGCTGCTAGTTCTGCTTGTGTGGAGGTCAGCCAGTTGTTTAACCTGACACTGACAGACTTTGTGCAGATATTATTTCTATAAAACCTACATGCCGCTGCAGTCCGTCCAGTAGAAGACTGGACTGAGCCGTCGGTGTAGACACAGTGCTCGTGAGATCTTAGACTCTCGATGGAGGAGGCAATTGTTTCAAGAGTGACAGCTTTGAGTAGAGCAAGATTCTCATTATCTTTCTTGGTGACAGGTGTGTATGATACTTGAATGGTGGGGTACAGATAAAGAGGAATATCAGAGACTGGTAGATTGCACTTAAAAGGAATGTTAAGTTTAATGAGATTGTAAGCATTGTTTCTCAGCCAATTATCATAAAAGGAGTGAGTTGGTATGTCGGCACCAGTCAAAAGGGTGTTAACAGCACTAAATAATTTGTCTCTGAGCAATGCAGGAGATGTAGGATCTCTCATGACTTTAAGACAGAAGGTAGTGTTAACTTGCATTATTCTCTCTAGTATGGTTGGAAACTTCAGTTCTTCCCTCATGTTGATGATTCTTGTGCATCTTGGGGCACCAAGAATTATCCTCATGGCCTCATTCTGTACTACTTCAAGTTTGTCCAACACAGAGGAGGGGAAATGAATTAAGTGCAGAGCATTATAATCAACGAGAGATCTAACAAACATCATATAGAATAGTCTAGCATATTTAATATTGATACCAATATTCTTACCAGTAAGTGTTCTCAATGGTTTTAGTCTTTCTTTTAACCTACGGTGTAGATCATTTACAATGTCACTGTTAATACCAACTCCAAGGTATTTGTGCTGCCTACACGTTTCAATGTTCTGGCTGTTGACCTTGAAAGCTATAGGGACATGAGTTTTCTCTTTGGGATGGAGAACTCTGGATTTAGTTATAGAGATAACAAGACCACATTCAATGCTTTTAGCAGCGAATGAATCAAGTAGAGCTTGCAGTCTAGTTTGGGAATTTGCAACAATGCATATATCATCGGCATAACAAATGACGGCTTCGTCAGGTAGTGTGGGAATATCAATTGTTAATTTGAGCATCAGAACATTGAACAGTGTGGGACTTAGCACTCCACCCTGGGGTGTACCCAACTCAAAGGGTGCACAGAGTTTACTTTTGACCCCCTTGAAAAGGACTGAGGCGGTTCTGTTACTCAGGTACCCCCTGAGCCATGTCAACAGTCTTCCCTTAACTCCAAAAGAGGCTAGCTGTTCTAGGATTATTTCTTTGTTTGCTGTATCAAAAGCAGTTTGGAGATCAATAAATGCCGCCTGAGAGTTTGGTCCCCCTCTGATAAAATACTCAGCAAAGCAAGTTTGTGTGCTTCTTCCAGGAAGGAAACCATACAGGTTAGGGGCAAGGTGGGGCTTGATTTGAAACATTAGTTAAATAACAGCCGTAAAATCTGTTTTAGCACTCTATGGATACTCAAACCCACATTTCATAATAGAAATCTCTGGCACTCTGAATAGTAAACGATTCTTCTTAATGACGCGGATGGGGGTGTCGACCCCACCCACCCGATGGCACTCGGCATACAATCACCAATCACCCTGCAAAGTTTGGTGAGGCTAGCCGCAAGCGTCTGGCCTTCTACCTCGAACATTCTTACTCATTTCCTTACGAATTTGAAGGGAGCGTTGAGCGGAGAACTCGATTAACTACACCAGGTTAGGTGTTTAGGTTCTGTTGGCGATTATCTGTATTTCAAGAACGTGGGGTGAAGCATTTCCAGCGCTGCGGTTCGAAGACATGTCGTCAGGGAAGCACTTGTTTGAGAAATGCTTAAACGTCATTAGTTGTGAGTCGTGTGTAAACCGTTTTTCATTCATAAACGGTGTTTGGCGGCTGGGTTAATGAGCATTTGGCCGTTGTTGATGAGGACGGGCTGGTTGATGAGAACGGGCTGGTTGATGAGGACGAGCTGGTTGATGAGAACGGGCTGGTTGATGAGGACGGGCTGGTTGATGCCTGCTCCAAAGATAATATCCATACATGTGTGTGTACACCTTAGACAGCTGACAAGAATTAAGATGAGTGTTCTTGCAGAAGGTCGTGAATGGCTGTGACCGAGATCACCATCAGCCGGTGACACATAATTGCCTGCCAGACTAACCACCATTACGACGCCTCTCGCTAACGATCGAACGAGTCTAAAAGGGGGTAAATGGGTCACCACACCTGGCATGTCACTCCCCTCTATAATGACGTGACTAGTGCGCATGCGTACCTCACCTACACTAACCGTATCTCGCTGCACCAACTCGCCCATTATCGCGGGCTCACCATAGCCCGTGCTACTTGGAACGTTTTGTTCCAAGTAGCGAATCTTAAACAACAACAACAACAACGCCCATTATCATTGACCATTTGAGTCATTTAAGCACATTGTCATAATGCGTATAATGCTTCCCCAATAAATTTGATGTGTCATCAATGCTCATTGTTATGTAATACGCCAGAATGAACTACACCGAAGAGTCAGGTCCTTGGATTTCAAGCCTAATTTAGACTTTGGAGCAGAAACCAGTCAAATCTGGGGAATGTTGCATTGACCATTAAGTCACCAACGAATCAGCTTATTCTCGGGAGGGATACACCAGGGGACGCTACACCAGGGGACGCTACACCAGGGGACGCTACACCAGGGGACGCTACACCAGGGGACGCAACACCAGGGGACGCTACACCAGGGGACGCAACACCAGGGGACGCTACACCAGGGGACGCTACATCAGGGGAAGCTACACCAAGGGACGCTACACCAGGGGGACGCTACACCAGGGGACGCAACACCAGGGGACGCTACACCAGGGGACGCTACATCAGGGGAAGCTACACCAAGGGACGCTACACCAGGGGGACGCTACACCAGGGGACGCTACACCAGGGGACGCTACACCAGGGGACGCAACACCAGGGGACGCAACACCAGGGGACGCTACACCAGGGGACGCTACATCAGGGGAAGCTACACCAAGGGACGCTACACCAGGGGGACGCTACACCAGGGGACGCTACACCAGGGGACGCTACACCAGGGGACGCAACACCAGGGGACGCTACACCAGGGCACGCTACACCAGGGCACGCTACACCAGGGGACGCTACACCAGGGCACGCTACACCAGGGCACGCTACACCAGGGCACGCTACACCAGGGGACGCTACACCAGGGGACGCTACACCAGGGGACGCTACACCAGGGGACGCTACATCAGGGGAAGCTACACCAAGGGACGCTACACCAGGGGGACGCTACACCAGGGGACGCTACACCAGGGGACGCTACACCAGGGGACGCTACATCAGGGGAAGCTACACCAAGGGACGCTACACCAGGGGGACGCTACACCAGGGGACGCTACACCAGGGGACGCTACATCAGGGGAAGCTACACCAGGGGACGCTACACCAGGGGACGCTACACCAGGAGACGCTACATCAGGGGACGCTACACCAGGGGGACGCTACACCAGGGGACGCTACATCAGAGGACGCTACACCAGGGGACGCTATACCAGGGGACGCTACACCAGGGGACGCTACACCAGGGGACGCTACACCAGGGGACGCTACACCAGGGGACGCTACACCAGGGGACGCTACATCAGAGGACGCTACACCAGGGGACGCTACACCAGGGGACGCTACATCAGAGGACGCTACACCAGGGGACGCTATACCAGGGGACGCTACACCAGGGGACGCTACATCAGGGGACGCTACACCAGGGGACGCTATACCAGGGGACGCTACACCAGGGGACGCTACACCAGGGGACGCTACATCAGGGGAAGCTACACCAGGGGACGCTACACCAGGGGACGCTACACCAGGGGACGCTATACCAGGGGACGCTACACCAGGGGACGCTACACCAGGTGACGCTATGCCAGGGGACGCTACACCAGGGGACGCTACACCAGGGGACGCTACATCAGAGGACGCTACACCAGGGGACGCTATGCCAGGGGACGCTACACCAGGGGACGCTACACCAGGGGACGCTACACCAGGGGACGCTACACCAGGGGACGCTACATCAGAGGACGCTACACCAGGGGACGCTATGCCAGGGGACGCTACACCAGGGGACGCTACATCAGAGGACGATACACCAGGGGACGCTATGCCAGGGAACGCTACACCAGGGGACGCTACACCAGGGGACGCTACATCAGAGGACGCTACACCAGGGGACGCTATGCCAGGGGACGCTACACCAGGGGACGCTACACCAGGGGACGCTACATCAGAGGACGCTACACCAGGGGACGCTATGCCAAGGGACGCTACACCAGGGGACGCTACACCAGGGGACGCTACACCAGGGGACGCTACACCAGGGGACGCTACACCAGGGGACGCTACACCAGGGGACGCTACACCAGGGGACGCTGGTGAAGAAGAAGGGCGGGACTGAAGAGAAAGCTACACAAGAGAAGCCAATAAAGAATATTGGTGAAGAGCGAGGCGGGAAGACTGCGAGTCAGCATCAAGACGTCGCCCGTGACTCAGCCCCTCACACACACACACAAGCCAACTATTCTAAGATTAAGACGTTAAGAATACCTTTAATGGCAAGAGGAATTACACAAAAGACGAGGCTCTGTTACACCCACGCATATCACGTGCTAAAAGTGCTGACACTTGTCACTGGTCCACGCTGGACATGACGCACTGCAAGTTATCTTGAGGTTATCTTGAGATGTTTTCGGGTCTTTTTAGTGTCCCCGCGGCCCGGTCCTCGACCAGGCCTCCACCCCCAGGAAGCAGCCCGTGACAGCTGACTAACACCCAGATACCTATTTTACTGCTAGGTAACTGGGGCATAGGGTGAAAGAAACTTTGCCCATTGTTTCTCGCCGGCGCCCGGGATCGAACCCGGGACTACAGGATCACAAGTCCGCTCGGCCTACCGGCTCCCTTGACAAGTGCTGACACTTGTCCTCTGACAGCCCTGGATATAACCCCCTGCAGATGCTGACACCTGTAACTACCTAAGTAATTACCTAAGTGTAGTTACAGGATGAGAGCTACGCTCGTGGTGTCCCGTCTTCCCAGCACTCTTTGTCATATAACGCTTTGAAACTACTGACGGTTTTGGCCTCCACCACTTCTCACCTAACTTGTTCCAACCGTCTACCACTCTGTTTACAAAAGTGAATTTTCTTATATTTCTCCGGCAGCTTGGTTTCGTTAGTTTAAATCTATGACCTCTTGTTCTTGAAGTTCCGGGTCTCAGGAATTCTTCCCTATCAATTTTATCGATTCCGGTTACTAATTTGTACGTATGAATTACTATATTAACGAGAGAGAGAGAGATATCACAGGATGATAACAGCCGTCGCATAACAAGGAAAATGCTTCACTATACCCCACCCCCCCGCACTATAGACTGTGATCCGGGCGTGGTATAAGAATGATTGGTCCTATATGATGCTTACTGCTATACGGACCTACAGAGGTAGACCCCCAGGGCCAGAACGCTGGCGTTCTGCACCGGGAGGTATTGACCACTATACGGTGCAAAAAGATTGCTTCCAGTCTGCAATAAAACCGAAAAAAGTGTTTTTTAAAAAAAATCGTTTTACCGCAAGGCAGAGCAGTGTAGATTATGGCGGCGGCGGCGAAGCGTCTCGCGCTCTCTCTCTCTCTCCCTCTGCATCAAGGAAGGTCCCCCCGTAAGCCAGGTATTACCCGCAAGCATGTGGGTCACCCACCACGTACCTCATCACACACACTTGAAATATCTCTCCGCGAGAAAATATATAAAATATCAGGAGAGAGGAGCAACGTGCGTACGTACGACCTAATGGCGAAGGATGACGAGCAGGAGGCGGTGGTATACCATGTGCGGCGGAGTAGCTGCTGCTGCTGCCGCCTCTATGGTGGGTTATGGGCATACAGGTTGGTGGTGGGGGATAGGAGGAGGGATCGAAGGATGGAAGGAAGGGAGGGAGGGAGGTGGTCAGGCGGACGGGCGAGTAAAGAGGAGGCCGAAAAGCAAAATACGGCCATGATCAAAATCTTTATTAGCCAGGTGCATTTGCATTAAAGAAAAAGACTTTTGAATAAAATCGGAGAGAATTCTAGTGAGAACGACAAACCGCAGAGCTCGTGTTGACTTACTCTAGTCACGCGACCCTCAGTGACGTGTCACACACACGTGCAAGCGCACGCGGGCACGCACACACAAACACACACACACACACACACACACACACACACACACACACACACACACACACACACACACACACACACACACACACACAACTGTACACCAGTTGTTTGACAGTTGAGAGGCGGGACCAAAGAGCCAGAGCTCAACCTCCGCAAGCACAATTAGGTGAGTACACACATATACACATCCGCACACACGAAGGGTAACCCTGTGGCACAATGGTTAGCGCAGTCGGCTCACACCCGAATGGTCCTGGGTTCGTATCCCAGGCAGGGCGAGACGTTTGGGCAAGTCTCCTTACACCCATTTGTAAGCTTTGTAACACACCACCAACATGGGTTCAGGGATGGCAAATTGTGCCTCACAAGCTTGATAGAATTCTATGACCAGGCGACAAAAATTAGGCAAGAAAGAGAAGGGTGAGCATATTGCATTTTCGTGGGCTGTCAGAAAGCCTTTGGCAAGGTACTCCCATAAGAAGCTGTTGCTAATGTTGGAGCAACAGGCAGGAGTAAAAGGTAAGGTGCTCCAGTGGGTAAGGGAGTATCTAAGCAATAGGAAACAGCGAGTAACTGTGAGGGGGGGGGGGAGACATCAGATTGGCAAGATGTCACCAGCGGAGTTTCACAGGGCTCTGTACTTGAACCCATCCTGTTTCTGATATATGTAAACGATCTTCCTGAGGGCATACTCATTCTTCTTAGTGGATGCTGATTATGCAACAACTATGAGAACAATCAAGACAGATGAAGATAGACTACAAACTGCACAAACTGGTGAGTTAGTCTAGAAAATGGCTGCTAAATTTTAACTCAGAAAAGTGTAAAGTAATTAAATTAGTTGAAAGGAGCAGGAGGTTGAACACAAGGTACCATCTGGGAGGTGCATTCCTGCATAATAGTAGACGTAATAGAGGAAAAGTAAATTTATTAGAAAGGCGGGGTCCAAGAGCTAATAGCTCGATTCTTCAGACACAAATAGTAAATACGAGCCCTGGAAGATGCATCAAAGCACCTAAGAGCATCTGTCACATAGGAGTAACAAGACTTAGGCAGGAATGCAAAGATCTTTAAGGCAGAAGGGTATCTGGTAGGACAGTCTCCTGGATACTACAGCACTTTACAAGGGGGAAGGCAGTGGGCATACCAAGAGAGAGGGGGGCCTGGAGTACGGGGAGCAACATCAACCACCCAGGGGGCACCGGTCACGTGCCCACCACCCCCCCTCTGACTCTTGGTATGGGGGGTGTGACCATGGCACCGCTGGGTTACTGGCTCTCCTACTGAAAGCAAAAAATCTTATTTAATTAAATACATTTATTTCCATTTCAATTGTTATTCCAAACAAAGTGGTGAAGAAGTACAATGGTGTGAGCATATAGTTTGGAGTGTGAACTGCCTGGTGTAGCCCACTTGGCGAGTCAACACCTCGCCTGTTACGCCCACAAGCACAACCAACAGTGTGCTGTTATTCAACAACAGTGGCAGTGCTAACTGTTCACTGCCCACTGGGGCGAGATCACCGCACACTGAGGGAGGTCACCACGGCCCTCAGCCTCTGGCAGTGGCTTACACGCCCTTCACTACACCTAGTCTTACACCTAGAACTGCCTGTGTGTCTGTCAGATGAAGATACACCCAGAACCGTCCATCTGTCTGCTGGAGATACACGCCAGCAGCATGGCGGTGTTGCAGCAGACGGCACACAGAGCTGCCTGTCTGCTGGAGATACACCCAGAGCTGCCTGTCTGCTGGAGATACACCCAGAGCTGCCTGTCTGCTGGAGATACACCCAGAACTGCCTGTCTGCTGGAGATACACCCAGAGCTGCCTATCTGCTGGAGATACACCCAGAGGTGGTTCTGAGCTAAACGTTTTGAGAATACCTTCGCCAACATACTCGAGACTGACAAATATCCGGGAAGTCTTGAAACATCTTAGTAAAGAAGCACAAAAGTCAGTGGTAAGTGACCCGCGGGAGTCTGCAGCACCGGCCTGGAACACAGTTTCACAGAGCTCAAACTGAAGCACCAAAGATGTGCAACGAGGCTCCTTGATGAAGTAAGAAGCCAGGCCTTCCCTCCCCCTTCACCCCCATGCCTCGCGACAGATTTCGTCTGGGTTCGAGCCCAGGCCCTGGGAGGTTTATTAGTCACCTGGCAGTATTTGGAGACCTGGTTGTAAACCGATTGTCGCGTCGTGCTCCAGGGTAAACTAGTATGGGTGGCCGTAACATGAGGTATGGGAAGGGAAAGCTCTGAGGCTACTAGCAGGAGCCACAAGTCGTCTAACACACTAAGGGAACAAGACCTTCTCACACTGGAGAAAAGGAATAGCGGGGATATGATAACGACATACATGATTGAGGGACTGATAAAATACACAAAAGATGCAGTATTCAATAGAAGAAAGAAGACATCGCAAGAACAAATGAACCAGAGAGACGCAAGTGAGCCGCCACAGTGCCAGGAAACCGTTCACACCGAGAAGTGCACAAATGTGCCTCACCGGACGGAGAGACACAGCTGACGCAGCTTGCATGCAACTTTACAATATACAACAAAAGCATGAAAGTCTTCATTGCATTAAACAACCGATAAATGAAAGTTGAGGCTTATGAGCTGAAGCTCGACGATACTTGCACGCTCAGACACAAGACGTAGCACACACACACACCAAGACGTGCACGCAAGCGAGCACGGACACGCGCGCACCCTCCTCATTAACAGCTTCATCTTCTAGCCAAGATGAAAATACGAAAAATAAATACTTGAAGCTGGGCGCCCGTCGCCACGTTTGGCGCCCTCTGGGGGGAGTTGGCGCCTCAGACCACCCGTAGGAAGGTTGCCTCTGGCAGACCCCAGACCCCGTGGAGTGGAAGGCTGCTGGGACCGGCTGGGGCAGACCCCCAGACCCCGTAGAGTGGAAGGCTGCTGGGACCGGCTGGGGCAGACCCTCCCAGACCCCGTGGAGTGGAAGGCTGCTGGGACCGGCTGGGGCAGACCCTCCCAGACCCCGTGGAGTGGAAGGCTGCTGGGACCGGCTGGGGCAGACCCTCCCAGACCCCGTGGAGTGGAAGGCTGCTGGGACCGGCTGTGGCAGACCCTCCCAGACCCCGTGGAGTGGAAGGCTGCTGGGACCGGCTGTGGCAGACCCTCCCAGACCCCGTGGAGTGGAAGGCTGCTGGGACCTGCTGTGGCAGACCCCCAGACCCCGTAGAGTGGAAGGCTGCTGGGACCGGCTGGGGCAGACCCCCAGACCCCGTAGAGTGGAAGGCTGCTGGGACCTGCTGTGGCAGACCCCCAGACCCCGTAGAGTGGAAGGCTGCTGGGACCGGCTGTGGCAGACCCCCAGACCCTGTAGAGTGGAAGGCTGCTGGGACCTGCTGTGGCAGACCCCCAGACCCCGTAGAGTGGAAGGCTGCTGGGACCGGCTGTGGCAGACCCCCAGACCCCGTAGAGTGGAAGGCTGCTGGGACCTGCTGTGGCAGACCCCCAGACCCCGTAGAGTGGAAGGCTGCTGGGACCTGCTGTGGCAGACCCCCAGACCCCGTAGAGTGGAAGGCTGCTGGGACCGGCTGTGGCAGACCCCCAGACCCCGTAGAGTGGAAGGCTGCTGGGACCTGCTGTGGCAGACCCCCAGACCCCGTAGAGTGGAAGGCTGCTGGGACCGGCTGTGGCAGACCCCCCCAGACCCCGTAGAGTGGAAGGCTGCTGGGACCTGCTGTGGCAGACCCCCAGACCCCGTAGAGTGGAAGGCTGCTGGGACCGGCTGTGGCAGACCCCCAGACCCCGTAGAGTGGAAGGCTGCTGGGACCGGCTGTGGCAGACCCCCAGACCCCGTAGAGTGGAAGGCTGCTGGGACCGGCTGTGGCAGACCCCCAGACCCCGTAGAGTGGAAGGCTACTGGGACCGGCTGTGGCAGACCCCCAGACCCCGTAGAGTGGAAGGCTGCTGGGACCTGCTGTGGCAGACCCCCAGACCCCGTAGAGTGGAAGGCTACTGGGACCGGCTGTGGCAGACCCCCAGACCCCGTAGAGTGGAAGGCTGCTGGGACCGGCTGTGGCAGACCCCCAGACCCCGTAGAGTGAAAGGCTACTGGGACCGGCTGTGGCAGACCCCCAGACCCCGTAGAGTGGAAGGCTGCTGGGACCTGCTGTGGCAGACCCCCAGACCCCGTAGAGTGGAAGGCTACTGGGACCGGCTGTGGCAGACCCGCAGACACATTCACCGTCGCACAAATTGCCAGTGTCTGGAGGTGGCCGCTGGCGGGTGAAGCTTCCTATTTCAAAAGCATTATTTTATGTCTGGTAAGTATGGGGTAGATATCTGTGGACACTTTATTGTGTTCTTGTGGCCTGTTATGTTAGAGACTCGCGTGTCTTTGTGCTCTACTGGTGTGGTGCTCTATTGGTGCTCTATTAGTGTTGTGCTCAACCGCAGTGGTGGTGTTCTTAACCATAACCAGATGTCCCTAGACTTGCCCAGCTGTTCCAAGCCACGCCCACCTGTTCCAAGCCACGCCCAGCTGCCTCTAACCACACCTAAATGACTAAAGCCACACCACTTCTCTTTATGTAAGTGACACCAGCGGTGTCCGCCCGCCTTACGCCGCTCATGACTTGGTAATTATCACTGCTAGACGAATCCCGTGTCTCTACTAAGGTGCCGCAGGTGCTGGCGACGTCCAGATGTGGTGCCGCAGGTGCTGGCGACGTCCAGGTGTGGTGCCGCAGGTGCTGGCGACGTCCAGGTTTGGAGCCGCAGGTGCTGGCGACGTCCAGGTGTGGTGCCGCAGGTGCTGGCGACGTCCAGGTGTGGTGCCGCAGGTGCTGGCGACGTCCAGGTGTGGTGCCGCAGGTGCTGGCGACGTCCAGGTGTGGTGCCGCAGGTGCTGGCGACGTCCAGGTGTGGTGCCGCAGGTGCTGGCGACGTCCAGGTGTGGTGCCGCAGGTGCTGGCGACGTCCAGGTGTGGTGCCGCAGGTGCTGGCGACGTCCAGGTGTGGTGCCGCAGGTGCTGGCGACGTCCAGGTCTGGAGCCGCAGGTGCTGGCGACGTCCAGGTGTGGTGCCGCAGGTGCTGGCGACGTCCAGGTGTGGTGCCGCAGGTGCTGGCGACGTCCAGGTGTGGTGCCGCAGGTGCTGGCGACGTCCAGGTGTGGTGCCGCAGGTGCTGGCGACGTCCAGGTCTGGAGCCGCAGGTGCTGGCGACGTCCAGGTCTGGTGCCGCAGGTGCTGGCGACGTCCAGGTCTGGTGCCGCAGGTGCTGGCGACGTCCAGGTCTGGTGCCGCAGGTGCTGGCGACGTCCAGGTCTGGTGCCGCAGGTGCTGGCGACGTCCAGGTCTGGTGCCGCAGGTGCTGGCGACGTCCTGGTCTGGTGCCGCAGGTGCTGGCGACGTCCAGGTCTGGAGCCGCAGGTGGTCCACACGAGGACCCGCGGTGACCAACCGACTCATACACGCACGCACGCACGTACGCACCTTGCCAAGCATAACACGAAGCTGGAGAAAGTTCAAAGATATACCACTAGGCTATTCCCAGAACTAAGAGGCATGAGTTACGAGGAAAGGCTGCGTGAACTGCACCTCACGTCGCTGGAAGACAGAAGACCTCGGAGAGACATGATCACCACATACAAAATTCTCGGGAATTGACAGTGTAGACTATGACAGATTATATAACACGGGTGGTACACGCAGAAGAGGACACAGGTGGAAATCGAGCACCCAAATGCACCAAAGAGACATTATAAAGAACTTTTTCAGTGTCAGTGTAGTTAATAAATGAAATGCATTAGGCAGTGATGTGGTGGAGGCCGGCTGCATACATATGTAGATATGATAGAGCCCAATATGTTCAGGAACCTGTACACTTGTTGATTGACAATGCAAGACGGGACTAACAACCAAAGTCCAACCCCCGCAAGTACAAATAGATGAGTATACACACCCTACACAACACCCCCCCCCACACACAACCCCCCCACACACCCTACACCCCCCCCCCCACACACACACAACACCCCACACACACATACAAAGAGAGCCAGCTGGTTCCCCAGGCAGGTGTTCCCCCAGGCGCTGCCTCGGGGGAGGTAATGGAGACACATGGCTCCAGCTGCCAGGCCTCTCATCCCCAGCAATTGTGAGGTAATGAAGGAGGGGTCACCCAGAGTGACCTCCGGCAGGTCACCGTGGCCGTGCTGGAGGTCACTCTGGGTCTCAAGCCCACAGTGACCTCCATCTTCACCTCGTATTCCTTAATTACAGCCTGTCTTCTTCACTGTTTTTCCCACCATAAACAACTCTCTCAAGATCGGAGAAAGTGACCTTGTAGAATATGTAATAACGATAATAGAACATATTATTATCATATATGCCACAACACTCATAAAACCACTGATCCAAGTGTGCAGAAAAAAACACATTTAAACAAATTAGAAAATGCTGAACGCGTTTTCGGCCGTATTCTCCTTCAAGATAGTCACACTCTTATCTTGCTCTGATGAAGGTGAAGTGAGCCGAAAACGCGTTCAGCATTCTCTGATTTTTCAAATGTGGGTTTTCCGCATTATCATATATATTATTAGTAGCAGTAAAATATTATTAATTATTATTAATATTAGTACTTGCGATTGTTGTATGTATAAATGTATACTGTACACTGTAGACTTTAGTGTATGAGTGTGGTGCTGGCACTGTGGGACGTCTAGACATACACAAATTATTTAGATACCAGAGTCAACATCAGCGCTAGAAAATGAACGTCACAAAAACTCGACAAGAAGTGCATTCAGGTCTCAGGCTGGTGCCGTGGGTTCCCTCAGGGTCCTGAAGATTACACAGGGGTCCCGGAGAGTCTCTCGAGGTCCCTTAGGGTCCCGGGAGGTCCCTCGGGGTCCCGGGAGGTCCCTCGGGATCCCGGGAGGTCCTTCGGGGTCCCGGGAGGTCCATCCGGGTTCCGGGAGGTCCCTCGGGGTGCATGGAGGTCCCTCAGGATGCAGAGAGATCCCTCAGGGTCCCAGGGAGTTCGTTGGGAGTCCCAGGGATTCCCTCAAGGTCCCGGGAAGTCCCGCGGGGTACCGGAGAGTCCCTCAGGTGTCCCAAAGAGTCTCTCGGGGTCCCGACGGTCTGAAGTCCCTCCACGTGTACCTACTCACACGTACCAAATCACGGAGCGCATGACTACTCAACACCTCTCATATATTAGTCATAATTACATGCATATTTAAGCATGTTGTCCTGAAGAAGTGATAGAGTGAGCTGTTTACGCAACACTGTCGACTGCGTCACGTGAGCACAAGTGTCTGATAACTCGTAAGATGACCTTTCAAAACACCATTTCCGCTTCCGGCCAGGGCGATAATGCAAGACTGTTTCAATACTGTCTACTTATTTTCCTCCCCCCAAAATAAAGTAATATTGACAAGAAACTTCAGGGTTATATGGGTTAATACTTTGTGCATTAAACTCCCGTGAATTGGTATGGCCGGCTGGGAGATGACATTAAGGAGTGTTGATGCTGTAGATGACATCTGCTGGCCGGAAGGTGGCTGAGGATGTGATGCTGTTGCCACACACCGCCAGCTGGCTCCTTGAGGGGTCTGTAGCGTTGTTGCCATACACCGCCAGCTGGCTCCTTGAGGGGTCTGTAGCGTTGTTGCCATACACCGCCAGCTGGCTCCTTGAGGGGTCTGTAGCGTTGTTGCCACACACCGCCAGCTGGCTCCTTGAGGGGTGTGTGGTGCTGTTGCCACACACTGACAGCTGGCTCCTTGAGGGGTCTGTGGTGTTGTTGCCACACACCGCCAGCTGGCTCCTTGAAGGGTCTGTGGCGTTGTTGCCACACACCGCCAGCTGGCTCCTTGAAGGGTCTGTGGCGTTGTTGCCATACACCGCCAGCTGGCTCCTTGAAGGGTTCTGTGGCGTTGTTGCCACACACCGCCAGCTGGCTCCTTGAAGGGTTCTGTGGCGTTGTTGCCATACACTGACAGCTGGCTCCTTGAAGGGTTCTGTGGCGTTGTTGCCATACACCGCCAGCTGGCTCCTTGAAGGGTTCTGTGGCGTTGTTGCCATACACTGACAGCTGGCTCCTTGAAGGGTTCTGTGGCGTTGTTGCCACACACACATATTATATATATAACTGAAAACTCACACCCCAGAAGTGACTCGAACCCATACTCCCAGAAGCAACGCAACTGGTATGTACAAGACGCCTTAATCCACTTGACCATCACGACCGTCACGACCATCACGACCTGAATTGTCCTGGGGACCATTCAGGCTTGTTCGCATATTATATATATATATATATATATATATATATATATATATATATATATATATATATATATATATATATATATATATAATTTATTTGTGTGTATAAGCTATGCATGATAAAGCAATACATTACAAAGCGGACAGAATCAGTCTTCTCACACACACACACACACAGAGGTGCGCGTGCGCGCCCTCACAGCGACCCAGAAGTGGCTAGAGTTACCGCAGAGGAAATTAGCGCCTCTTCTTCAGACAAAGCAGCAAGGTTTTTCCCCTCCAGTTTTTGTTGGTGGTGCCATTGTGAGAGGCGATCACTCCCGCTGTGGCTCAGGCTGCCCCGCTTGCTGCTTCTCGCTTTTCCAATTTCTCGGTATAATTCACGCAGTATTCTGAGGGTGACGGCCTCCTCGGGCGGCCGTCTCAGGGTTTTGCTCCTTCATTGTATTTCGCTCAAGGAGATTTTATAGATTATATATATTTATGTATAATTACTTAAAACTCTGTGATTCCTTAGGTATTGTGAGGGTCATCAATAGTCACGAATTCGTACGTACTTAAGTTTTAGATAATAGTATACTGACTTGTAAGGAATTCTTTTAAAATAAATGAAACATAAAAATAAACAAATATTCCTAGGTCTGGTATAACACATATATGTACTATATTAGGCTTCAGATATCGTGTATTAGTCCTAGGAAGGTTAGGTTAGTTTGTCTTTGGAACACAAGTTAAAAAATAGTTTTCCTAGTTTTCCAGTTTACCCAACTCAATATTTCAGATTTCTTCGTTCTACTTTCGTTTGCGTCGGTATAACTACTATGATCCTCATCGTTACTATAAGAACTACCAAAACAGGAGGATGGGCTGTTTACGGGCTATTCATGCCCGTGCCACCTCTTGGGTGGCTTAATCTTCATCAATCAATCAATCGAGGATGGGCTGTGTAATCACGTCACATCTGTGTCTCGTGTTCTCTTGGGTTATGAGAACCACAGAGAACACTGGAAAATATACAAATTAGCTTTTGGGTCTTTTTGTTTTTTCGATGAGTCTAGAACCCATATCCTTGAGAAAACTTTTGGCGCGCTCTCTCTCTCTCTCTCTCTCTCTCTCTCTCTCTCTCTCTCTCTCTCTCTCTCTCTCGGCCTGCGTGTGTGTGTGTGTGTGTGTCCATGTCACTCTCAGTTACCTCGACATCTTCAGCTTTAGGACGTCGTGCACAGGATACTATTTAATAAACACCAAAAATACCCTCATAAAAATATCATGAAAACATTAAGAAGAAAACTTGAGATCTCTCCAACAAAAATAGTGTCTTAAGACTTCAACATTATATAACACGTTCTTGGGAACACAGCGAGCACCTCACTCGCTTGTCTCAGGGCTGGGCGTCTCAGGGCTGGGCGTCTCAGGGCTGGGCGTCTCAGGGCTGGGCGTCTCAGGGCTGGGTGTCTCAGGGCTGGGTGTCTCAGGGCTGGGCGTTGGAGGGCTGGGCGTCTCAGGGCTGGGTGTCTCAGGGCTGGGTGTCTCAGGGCTGGGCGTCCGAGGGCTGGGCGTCCGAGGGCTGGGCGTCTCAGGGCTGGGCGTCTCAGGGCTGGGCCCCATCCAAGTTACGACTATATAACACTTGGATGGGATTAGGATAATGATTTGGGATGGGACGAGGGGGGAAGGAATGGTGCCCAACTACTTGGACAATCGGGGATTGAACGCTAACCTGCATGAAGCAAGACCGTCGCTCTACCGTCCAGTTCAAGTGGTTGGGTATAAGGAGGGAATGTGGTGATGAGAGCGAGTCGGGTCCTGGACTTGACAGCATGTCCAACAGAGAAGTATTGGTCCCCTTACGTGTTAAGTGTCCCTGTGGTCCCTCCGTGACCTACACTTTACGGTGATTATCAAGGCATAATTTACGTCTCAAAGCTTGGGTGGCGGCGGGTAGAATTACGTTAATAACCGGTGACACTATTAGGCGAAGATTCCGCCAGGAACAGGTCTGACATGAGGCCGGTAACCCTGTTTCCTTAAACCTCATGTCTCTATTCCCTTGTCCGTTGAGTCAGCAGTGTCTCAGTTGTCATAGATCATGACTACTTCACTATGGTGGAGGTGGCGGTCTGCCTCACTCTTCCCATAAACTGCACACGCTGGAAGTACCGCTCAGCACAATTGTTGGCGTCAGAGTGCACACTAATATTACAAATAAATTTCCATTGTTACAGACATAGCTAGAAAATAAATAAGCAAATATATTTAAATTCTGTTTAAATATATATATATATATATATATATATATATATATATATATATATATATATATATATATATATATATATATTAGTATATTTTGGTAGCAGTCTTTCCTGTAGACATATATTATTAAATATGACCGAAAAAGTAAGATTAATAATTCTAACACGAATTTTCTCAATCTTTCGTACATTACGCTTCACTGTTGGAGGTAAATCAAAAATCACTTCTCCAAAATTCATTTTTATTTCTAGTCTGACGCGACACGGGCGCGTTTCGTAAAACTTATTACATTTTCAAAGACTTCACAAATACACAACTGATTAGAACTTGCGTTTCCCTGATTTTATATCTACATTTGAGTGAGGTGGGAAGGGTGATGTGGCATTAACACAAGACAGAACACTAGGGGATATTAATAGGGTATTAAAAGTATCAACACAAGACAGAACAGAAACAATGGGTATTGAATAGAAGTGTTTGTAGAAAGCCTATTGGTCCATATTTCTTGATGCTTCTATATTGGAGCGGAGTCTTGAGGTGGGTAGAATATAGTTGTGCAATAATTGGCTGTTGATTGCTGGTGTTGACTTCTTGATGTGTAGTGCCTCGCAAACGTCAAGCCGCCTGCTATCGCTGTATCTATCGATGATTTCTGTGTTGTTTACTAGGATTTCTCTGGCGATGGTTTGGTTATGGGAAGAGATTATATGTTCCTTAATGGAGCCCTGTTGTTTATGCATCGTTAAACGCCTAGAAAGAGATGTTGTTGTCTTGCCTATATACTGGGTTTTTTGGAGCTTACAGTCCCCAAGTGGGCATTTGAAGGCATAGACGACGTTAGTCTCTTTTAAAGCGTTCTGTTTTGTGTCTGGAGAGTTTCTCATGAGTAGGCTGGCCGTTTTTCTGGTTTTATAGTAAATCGTCAGTTGCATCCTCTGATTTTTGTCTGTAGGGATAACGTTTCTATTAACAATATCTTTCAGGACCCTTTCCTCTGTTTTATGAGCTGTGGAAAAGAAGTTCCTGTAAAATAGTCTAATAGGGGGTATAGGTGTTGTGTTAGTTGTCTCTTCAGAGGTTAACCTCTGAAGAGACAACTAACACAACGGCCAGCCTACTCATGAGAAACTCTCCAGACACAAAACAGAACGCTTTAAAAGAGACTAACGTCGTCTATGCCTTCAAATGCCCACTTGGGGACTGTAAGCTCCAAAAAACCCAGTATATAGGCAAGACAACAACATCTCTTTCTAGGCGTTTAACGATGCATAAACAACAGGGCTCCATTAAGGAACATATAATCTCTTCCCATAACCAAACCATCGCCAGAGAAATCCTAGTAAACAACACAGAAATCATCGATAGATACAGCGATAGCAGGCGGCTTGACGTTTGCGAGGCACTACACATCAAGAAGTCAACACCAGCAATCAACAGCCAATTATTGCACAACTATATTCTACCCACCTCGAGACTCCGCTCCAATATAGAAGCATCAAGAAATATGGACCAATAGGCTTTCTACAAACACTTCTATTCAATACCCATTGTTTCTGTTCTGTCTTGTGTTGATACTTTTAATACCCTATTAATATCCCCTAGTGTTCTGTCTTGTGTTAATGCCACATCACCCTTCCCACCTCACTCAAATGTAGATATAAAATCAGGGAAACGCAAGTTCTAATCAGTTGTGTATTTGTGAAGTCTTTGAAAATGTAATAAGTTTTACGAAACGCGCCCGTGTCGCGTCAGACTAGAAATAAAAATGAATTTTGGAGAAGTGATTTTTGATTTACCTCCAACAGTGAAGCGTAATGTACGAAAGATTGAGAAAATTCGTGTTAGAATTATTAATCTTACTTTTTCGGTCATATTTAATAATATATATATATATATATATATATATATATATATATATATATATATATATATATATATATATATATATATATATATCAACAACCTAACAAGAACCAATATCACGACAAATGAAGCAATAAGCGTGACAGGTGAGGGGGAACCATGACAAGTGAAGCAATAAGGGTGAGAGGCGAGGCGTTACACGTGGATATCGGCTCATCGCTACTGGGCATGGTCATCAGTGGCGCCTTCAGCCGCCCCTGCAGCAGCGGCCAGCGTCACCCTCAACACACTGCAGCAAGAAGAGCTGCATCAGTTAACAGTAGCAGCAACATACAAGCAGCAGAAGCCACAACAAGTACCAACAGTGTTGACGAAGGAAGAGCTGATGCCGCAAGAGAGAGTAACACCTGGGATGTAGCCAGACATTGGAGGCGTCTGGAGGTGTCCCGCCACCGCTCCGACACCTGCGGCTACCTCCTTGACTCGTGACACGACGGCCTAGAGTCCTAGAGGTTTTAACGGGAAAGTCGAAGGCGAGAACAACACGAACTCTGACAACGCCCTAAGCCTAGTGGTTTGGGCTGGATAGTTGTAGGTTGGCAAGCCTGCCTGCAGACTTCTTGTGGTTTTGGCGCGAAAGCTGAAGGTAAGCGCAGAGAAGTAATACACCTTTATCTGTATGCTTAGCGTGGAAAGTTGCAGGTAAGTATGAATTCCTGAACTCCCTGCTCTTTGCGGTTCTAGCGGGAAAGTTGCGGATAAACAACTATTCTTGTATTTAAGTTATATTACTGCTTTTGGCGGGAAAAGTGAGGACACTCACTCACTTGTACGGGAGTGTCTTTGTCTGAGAAGTTTTCGCAGGAACCTTGAATGTAAATATCAGCAGCAGCCGTGTTATGGGCGGCCCATGTCCTGTTATGGGCGGGCCCCGGTCATAATAGAACTTGGTAGGTGGCCCCCTGAATTAGCTTCGCCATCGAGAGAATGCTAGAGTGAAAAAGGTGCCCACACTGTTGGCTGTTGGCACTCTGAACACCGCTATCCGCGTGCTCCTTCACCTACTGATCACTCTTAAACTCTTAGTTCTTCACAACTTCGGTGTTGCCTTAAATATTACTGACCAGATCACGACGAAATACTTCAGGTTCCTGGCCCGACCACACCAAGCGGAGGCTGAGCTGCGTATCTTGTGATTACATGAGTGTGCAATGTTGCATCAGTCACGCAACAACGTCTCTCGCTCTGTAATGAGTAAATGAATATTTAAGATTATTAGCCGATTACGGGCGTGAGCAGATGATCTAACACTAGATTTGCACCACCACTTATTTAAAACAAGTACACTTGTTTATTATTAAAAGTGTGCATTAACATAACAGGCGATACACGATGAAAGCGATGCTTTCTGCTTGTGCAAGTCCTTCACTCACACATGACAAACAATATCTAATACTTCAATGTCTTATACGTTCACGAAGGGTTGGACACGGCCAAGGGGGTCACAGGGAAGACCCCCTTGGGGTCGGAAGGGGGCCGGAAGAAGGACACGGGCCAGGGGAGACATGTAAGCATCTGAAGTAGAGACAGCGACAGTGGAAGATGGCCGCCATACACAGAGGGAAGCGTAAATATGACATGCCTCTCGGGGTTACATGTGTGGTAAAAGAGGCGGGACCCGGCGCTGCAACTCTAACCAAGTAGTGAATACAAATATGTCAGAAACTATGCACGCTTCTACGCATATAACTTGTATACACGCACGCACACTAGGTGTAAGTACAGTCAGAGCCTGGTACCCGAGTACCAGGAGGCAGACACACACCCCTTCCCTATCCTCGCTCCCTCTACATAACCTCTACCCCTTCCCTATCCTCGCTCCCTCTACACATCCTCTACCCCTTCCCTATCCCCTACTTTTCCTCCTCACAGGTGAAGGCTGGAACACAACTAAGCCAAAGTAATGTAAGGAAATACTCGTGCCTGAACGGGTGGTCAAACAAGCGTAACGCACTGAAAGAAGTTGTGGAAGCCACCTCCATCCTCAACTTTATGGCCAGACTTGACCAAGAGTTTGAACGTCAGAATAGTTACATTATAACTCAAACAGGCACAACAAGGCTAGTTGGCCGGGTATACACAGCTCACTCCCTCGTTGTCAGCGATAGGTAACTTTCCCTTCCCCACGCCCCCTCAACCCTTCCCCACGCCCCCTCAACCCTTCCCCACGCCCCCTCAACCCTTCCCCACGCCCCCTCAACCCTTCCCCACGCCCCCTCAACCCTTCCCCACGCCCCCTCAACCCTTCCCCACGCCCCCTCAACCCTTCCCCACGCCCCTCAACCCTTCCCCACGCCCCTCAACCCTTCCCCACGCCCCTCAACCCTTCCCCACGCCTCCTCAACCCTTCCCCACGCCCCCTCAACCCTCCCCCACACCCCCTCAACCCTTCCCCACGCCCCTCCCCACTCGTGGATGCTGAGGGAGGGGGGTGCCGACGCTGCTCATCAGAGCAAAACCAAGCTCGCCCTCGAGCTAAAGAGCGGCGGGCGGCGTCGGGACCTCGCCGCCCCTCGTGCAGAATAACGTGCTGACGCTTCCCGCCGGTGTGAGGAACTAACCGCAGGTCCACAACCTGCAGTTTGTACCTGGGAAAAGTGGCAGTGTTTTGTTCAGTGGAGAGCATGATGACCGCTTAGCGTGCGTGAGGAGGGTTCAGGTGTCCTCGCTCTGATAACCTGACACTGGCTACGTCTTCTCCTCTGTTGCTTCCCCCTGAAGGAGGCACCCCCAGCAGGAGGAGGCACCCCCAGCAGGAGGAAGGAGGTAGCCCCCTTAGAGGGAGGAAGAGGAAGAAGTACAAAGGAACAGAAAAACAGAAAAACCCGTCCTGGAATAGGATAGACCAGATCTGGGAGCTGGCATCGCACTGAGCATGTCTCGTGAGGCCCACATCAAGCGGATATCATCAGCGGCATATGTAAGGTCGGCCAAGGTAATATGTCTGTATATGAAGTCGTTTTGTATATTGTAGATCACATATGCCAGACAAATTCTGGAGTACGTAGCACCAATATGGAGTCCCTCTCTCGTTATACACAAAATGAGGCTAGAGAAGGTTGAGAGGCATGTCACCAGACTGGCACCAGATATGCAAGGTATGAGTTACGAGAAAATCTCATGTCACTCACTGGAAGAGAAAGCAGCAACAGTGAAGACTTTTTTTCAGGGATATTCCTGCGCGGGCCCTAAGCCTCTGGCTGGCCCACTAAGTGTTGCTTGTTTGTTTTACTTGGGCGGAGTGTGAGTATTTATGACTTGTATGGTCGCTTCAGTAAGAGTGAAGACATGATCAACACGTGCAACATTTTGAAAGGAATAAACAGTGTGATTACTGAAATGAATCTAATACGCACTAAGAAGAGAGGCCAAGGAAACCACCTCCACACAATTCCAAGTTCAGTCTTCAAGACACCCGAAAAGTCTCATGAACCCGTACACCACTTATTGAAATGTGGGGTGCCAGAACCCAAGAGCTGAAGCTCAAACCCCTGTCACACAGCACCCGTACCTGTATGGGTAGTGAACACATAGAACGCATGTGAAAGAAGAAGTTGTGGAAACCACCTCCATCCACAACTTTAAGGCCAGATTCGACAAAGAATTTGAACGTCAGAATAGTTAAGCTATAACGCAGCAGGAGGCAGTAGGCGGACCATAAAGAGTTGGCCTCACTCTTCCCTTGTTGTTATTTCAGATTCAGCTACTCGGAACCAAAGTTACAAGTAGCACGGGCTATGGCGAGCCCGTGGTGGACTCACCTGGCACAGGAGCGAGGCTCTGTCTGTAACTCCCCCGTAGACAGTAACGTAAGTAGTAACAGGTACACCGCTCGTCCTGTCTATACGGGAAGCATCACTACGCGCGCTCTGGATGAGGACGTTTTCCACCCGTTTGCCTCTCCTGCAAGCCCCCTCTCCCACAACCCCCTCCTCGTTCCCCCTTCCCATCTCCCCCCCCCCCTCCCTGGGGCTACTAGTGCGTTCCCCCCTCACACACACACACACCCACACACACACACACACACACATACCCACACACACACACCCACACACACCCACACACACACACACACACACACACACACACACACACACACACACACACACACACACACACACACACACACACACACACACACACACCCACACACACACACCCACACACACACACCCACACACACACACCCACACATACACACACACACACACACACACACACACACACACACACACACACACACACATACACACACACACACACACACACACACACACACACACTGATACATAAACACAAGTTACTGGTAATGATCAACAATGCAGTATTCCCCAGGGAATATCGGATAGCGTGAAGACAAAAGAATCAAATGGGAATGAGATGTGGCATTGCTGATGGCCAGAAAAACCGGATTTTTTTGTACGTATTGTTTATGGAGGCGAGAAGTGACTATAGTGACTGTGTCGTGGGAAACATTTCGGTGGAAGGAGAGAGAGAAAGTGGTTATGTTTGTGATCAACAACACCGAGCGAGAGAGAGAGACGACACATGGAGAGCAAAGCTTGTAGAAGTAGTAGAAAAAAACTTCCCAGATCAACATATATCAGTTCTTGCTAAACCTAGTCTTTAAATATAATGCAATTGACATTGACACAACGTTGGTCACGGAATGCCAATAGAGGCCATGAAGCAGCCACGTTGTTAAATCTTTTTGATGTGTAGAGGCGATAAAACAGTTATAAAGAGGAGAAAAGGAGAGTATGGCTAGCATTATGTAGAGGGACATAGCAGAAAGTAAGAGAGAAACATGGGAAAGAGAACTCAACACAACATGATGGACTACGCAAGTACAAAGATGAGGAAATATTCATGCCACCACTAAGGAATAAGGGGACCAAGAAGAACAGTGACAGGCAGTGCTTCGAGACACAGACGGAAGCACTAGAGCACACAGACATCAGAATATAAGGGAATCAAAAATATATATAAAAAGAGTAGAGAGTTAAATTAGCCTTTCGGGACGATAACAATCTTTGTGAAACACACTGTTGAGTGCACAACCCCGCCTAGAACCCCCCACCTGACAGATGTGACGAGGGCCACACTGTCACCACTATATCATAATGGTAGAGAACCCTCTATGCAGACACGACTCAATAACGCAGACACGACTGACGCAGAAAGAGGAAACGGTGGAATTGAAATCCAGAAAGTTATTCAAATAAAAACTTGACAAAAACCATGAACCACTCCGGTCCTAGAGTACACACACAAAACGCTACTCATACAGGAAACACCACACACACACACACACACACTCACACGCACTAAACAGTTAAGAGTCCAAACACAGAACACACACACACACACACACACACACACACACACACACACACACACACACACACACACACACACACACACACACACACACACACACACACAGAGTATGCCGCCTCATCATGGAGTCCCCATCTGAAGAAGCATATAATGAAACTGGAAAAGGTTCAGAGGTTTGCAACGAGACTCGTCCCAGAGCTACGAGGGATGGGGTATGAAGAGCGCCTGAGGGAATTGTGCCTTACGACACTAGAAAGAAGAAGGGAGAGGGGGGACATGATAGGAACGTATAAGATACTCAGAGGAATTGACAGAGTGGACATAGACGAAATGTTCACACGGAATAGTAACAGAACGAGAGGACATGGATGGAAGCTTGAAACTCAGATGAGTCACAGAGATGTTAGGAAGTTTTCTTTTAGCGTGAGAGTAGTGGGGAAATGGAATGCACTTCAGGAACAGGTTGTGGAAGCAAATACTATTCATAATTTTAAAACCAGGTATGATAGGGAAATGGGACAGGAGTCATTGCTGTAAACAACCGATGCTCGAAAGGCGGGATCCAAGAGTCAATGCTCGATCCTGCAGACACAACTAGGTGAGTACACACACACACACACACACACACACACACCCTGTCGTCAGTCGAGGCTTGGCGAGGCAGAGTAAAAACCTCAAGTGGGTGGACGGGGAGTGAAAAACGTGGGCAATATAAGCTGAGAGAGACGAGAGTGAAGCCAACATTACCATGCTGTACTCAGTGTGTACTCGCCCGTGGAACACCAATACATCTTTTCTCTCTCTCTCTCTCTCTCTCTCTCTCTCTCTCTCTCTCTCTCTCTCTCTCTCTCTCTCTCTCTCTCTCTCTCTCTCTCTCTCTCTCTCTCTCTCGCATCCTCTTTCACTTGCTTTCAAAAAAGAAAGTTGACCTAGTTTATATATTTTTTTTGTCACCCCGTCCTCCTAAAATTAAAGTATTTAAAGTAAGTGTTGGAAAGTACCAATATGACTTACAGTATTGAAGCTGATGGATGCCTACTACTACAGTACTGAATCACAAACCAGAAAATGTTAACAGCAACATATATATAAGACTTAACCTAACCCCTCCCAGCAATCCTAGGCCTAATATAGTTCGTATATGTGCTATACTAGAAATATTTACGTTTGGTTTTTAGCTGTATTTTTCAGGACAATAATACCGCAGTACAAATAAGTGGCTTACTGGCGGTCTGTCACATCATGTGGGTACTTTCACCAAATAGTTACTATAAGTGCTCATTTCAGGAGGAGGTCGTCAGGCTCATCTTGGCGCCACACTACTAGCCGGCGCCACTACTGCCAACCAAGCACTTCATGAATGACCCATATTATGTACCGTGTATAAATACTATACATTGTATAATGGGAGGCCTCATTTATGGACAACAATAATACTAATAATAAGAAAGAGAATGGTAGGTTTACAAAATTAAGGAGGTTGGACCCAAGAAAAATAAGTGTTTTGCTGTCGCTAATGACCGGGGGTACAGCTAAACTGCCACACACACGCGCGCGCCTGCCCCAGTACACACACACACACACACACACACACACACACACACACACACACACACACACACACACACACACACACACGCACACGCCTGCCCCAGTATATTCATATGTTCATGAGTTCTTATCTTCTTGTAAAGCCACAATCACACATAGCGTTTCCGATAGGTTCTTTATCTTAATTTTCCCCGGAATACGATCCGCCAAATCGTTTAACAACCAGGTACTCGTTGATTGTTGGGTGAACAGGGGCGCTCAGTTAAGGATTGGACAAGTCTCTTGTGTTGTGGAGGACAAGTCTCTTGTTGTTGTTGTTGTTGTTAAAGATTCGCTACCTGGAACAAAAAGTTCCAAGTAACACGGGCTATGGTGAGCCCGTAGATAGTTATATTGTGTTGTGGAGGACAAGTCTCTTCTTGCTGGGTGTGTGTGGGCGTCCTCACATGTTCCCGTGTGAGATGCCAGAGAACTAGTTTTCCTGAAGACTAATTCATTAGTCACAAATAGTTTACTAATATATAATATTTTTTTTACATACGTGTCCTGAGGGCAAGAATATTTCCAAGAGGTTGAACGAGTCCTTGACACCAGTCTGTGGTGCCGGTGTCAGACGTCTGGGATTACCCTCTATATTTACTATAACGTCTGGGATTACCCTCTACACTCGCTATAACGTCTGGGATTACCCTCTACACTCACTATAACGTCTGGGATTACCCTCTACACTCACTATAACGTCTGGGATTACCCTCTACACTCACTATAACGTCTGGGATTACCCTCTACACTCACTATAACGTCTGGGATTACCCTCTACACTCACTATAACGTCTGAGATTACCCTCTACACTCACTATAACGTCTGGGATTACCCTCTACACTCACTATAACGTCTGGGATTACCCTCTACACTCACTATAACGTCTGGGATTACAGTCCACACTCACTATAACGTCTGGGATTACCCTCTACACTCACTATAACGTCTGGGATTACCCTCTACACTCACTATAACGTCTGGGATTACCCTCTATATTCACTATAACGTCTGGGATTACCCTCTACACTCACTATAACGTCTAGGATTACAGTCCACACTCACTATAACGTCTGGGATTACCCTCTATATTCACTATAACGTCTGGGATTACCCTCTACACTTACTATAACGTCTGGGATTACCCTCTATACTCACTATAACGTCTGGGATTACCCTCTACACTCACTATAACGTCTGGGATTACCCTCTACACTCACTATAACATCTGGGATTACCCTCTACACTCACTATAACGTCTGGGATTACCCTCTACACTCACTATTACGTCTGGGATTATCCTCTACATTCACTATAACGTCTGGGATTACCCTCTACACTCACTATAACGTCTGGGATTACCCTCTACACTCACTATAACGTCTGGGATTATCCTCTACATTCACTATAACGTCTGGGATTACCCTCTACACTCACTATACCGTCTGGGATTACCCTCTACACTCACTATAACGTCTGGGATTACCCTCTACACTCACTATAACGTCTGGGATTACTCTCTACACTCACTATAACGTCTGGGATTACCCTCTACATTCACTATAACGTCTGGGATTACCCTCTACACTCACTATTACGTCTGGGATTACCCTCTACATTCACTATAACGTCTGGGATTACCCTCTACACTCACTATAACGTCTGGGATTACCCTCTACACTCACTATTACGTCTGGGATTACCCTCTACATTCACTATAACGTCTGGGATTACCCTCTACACTCACTATAACGTCTGGGATTACCCTCTACACTCACTATAACGTCTGGGATTACTCTCTACACTCACTATAACGTCTGGGATTACCCTCTACACTCACTATAACGTCTGGGATTACCCTCTACATTCACTATAACGTCTGGGATTACCCTCTACACTCACTATAACGTCTGGGATTACCCTCTACACTCACTATAACGTCTGGGATTACCCTCTACACTCACTATAACGTCTGGGATTACTCTCTACACTCACTATAACGTCTGGGATTACCCTCTACACTCACTATAACGACACATTCAGTCTGGGCTTGGTATAGTGAATCAGCAGTGCAACCTGCGCTCCGTCCAGCCGTCACAGTGACCCCCCCCCCTCCGTCAGTGTTGTGCGGCCTGCCCTCGTTAACAAACCCAAATGCTCGTTAAACCAGCCCCCCTCGCCCCGCCCCCCCACGCACCGTTTATGCAACCTGTCCTCAGGCTAGGCTCGTTAAATGGACGGTCGACCTCAAAGACGCTCTCGTAAATTGTTAACGTACTGCGTATTCAAAATTTGTATTTTCTCAAATATAAAGTAATTCTATTATATACTAGAATGTGTTCAATGGTTAAGGCCTAACATAGGGTAGGCTGTTGGGCATTATTGGTATTTCACCCCATCTCGTTAAAAGCTCGTTAAAGGCCAGGCTCGTTAAAGCTGCCGCCGTTCCCGAAGCAACCCGTCCTCGACTCAAGTCCATTACATCCAGTGGTCGACCCCACAGACGCATTAATACATTTTAACATGCTGTTCTTTCAAAACGGGAATTTTCTCAAATATAAATTAATATTATAATATATTAGCATATTGTGTATATATAGGCATAGGTTAGGTATTTAGGTTCTGTTGGAGATTATTTGTATTTGTAGTACGTGGGTGAAGCATTTACAGTGTTGTTGTTCGAACAAAATTCGACAGTGAAGCACTTGTTCCGGAAGTGTTCGAATGAAATCAGTTATGAGTCGTGTGTAAACCGTTTTTCATTCATAAACAGCTGGGGTTTGGCGGGTGCATGGAATCACTTTTGGGTCTTTGTTTGGAGGACGGGCTGTCTACAGAGTTGCAATTCGAATAGAGGTCATCAACGCAGCACTGTTCCAGAAATGTTTGAACATCAACAGTTGAGTCGTGTGTCAGCCTGTCCTCCAAAGACCCAAAAGTGATTCCATGCACCCGCCAAACCCCCTGTTTGTGAATGAAAAAGGTTTACCACGCTTGCCAGTCGTCACGCTCACTGTATACAGGACTCTGGCCGGCACTGAACACCGCCCTCCGTCACCCCTCACTGTGTACAGGACTCTGGGCGTCACTGAACACCGCCCTCCGTCACCCCTCACTGTGTACAGGACTCTTGGGGGTCACTGAACACCGCCCTCTGTCACCCCTCACTGTGTACAGGACTCTTGGGGGTCACTGAACACCGCCCTCCGTCACCCCTGTGTACAGGACTCTGGGCGTCACTGAACACCGCCCTCCGTCACCCCTCACTGTGTACAGGACTCTTGGGGGTCACTGAACACCGCCCTCCGTCACCCCTCACTGTGTACAGGACTCTTGGGGGTCACTGAACACCGCCCTCCGTCACCCCTCACTGTGTACAGGACTCTGGCCGGCACTGAACACCGCCCTCCGTCACCCCTCACTGTGTACAGGACTCTGGGCGTCACTGAACACCGCCCTCCGTCACCCCTCACTGTGTACAGGACTGGGCGTCACTGAACACCGCCCTCCGTCACCCCTCACTGTGTACAGGACTCTGGGCGTCACTGGACACCGCCCTCCGTCACGCTCGGAGATTAACAGGGTCGACCTAACACCCAAGCTACATTATTTACACGAAAATGTCTTAAAAAGAGATGGGCAGCTAGAATGGGAAGATATTGAAGGAAAACGAAAAAGACCCAAATGAGGAAAGGGAAGAAGAAGGAGCAAGAAGAGAGAGAGAGACAGGCGCGCGAACACACACACACACACACACACACACATACACACACACACACACACACAAAGTTGGAATATACAGTAGTTGTATGGGGGTGCCCAAATCTCAAGAAGCACATAAGTAAACTGGAAAAGATGCAACGGCATGCTACAAAAAGGCTTCCGGAACCGAGAAACAAGAGTTACGAGGAGACTAAAAGCGTTCAACATGCCAAAACATGATTGTAACAGGAGATATGATCACCACTTACAAAATACTAACAGGAATCGACCAATTTGACAAAGAGGAATTCCAGAAACCAGTAACTTCACGGAGAAGAGGACATAGATTCAAGCTAAGAAAACAGATGCCAATTTTTTTTAGAAAGTTTTCTTTTGCAAACAGAGTAGTAGACGGTTGGAACAAGTTAAGTGATAAGGTGGTGGAGGCCAAAACCATCAGTAGTTTCAAAGCGAAAGTACGACAAAGAGTACTGGGAAGACGGGACACCACGAGCGTAGCTCTCATCCTGTAACTACACTTAGGTAATCTCTCACACACACACACACACACAGAGGAAGGCATGAACGGTCTAAGCTACGTATACAGATTATATCAATCAGCAAGAAATAACGAGAAATAACGAGATGCCAACGAAACACAGATGATGGGGGGGGAGAGAGAGAGAGAGAGAAGCACACAGGAAGAGAGAGCGAGAGAGAAAGAGCTTGGCGGTATAAATGGAGGTGGGAGGCGTCAAGAACCGCACTCTGTACTGCAACACGGCCCAACCACCACCACCACCTTCACTAGCACACAGCTGCTCTGTGGGCCCCTGGCAGCGGTCGGTAACCCAGCAGCAGAAGCCCGGTACACCGTCCCCGGCTGCAGACACGAGCAGACGTCTCTCCTGGACCGCGGACTTGAACTTGAACTTAGTGAGCGGCTGCTTCTTGAGCCGGGTGTTTTCCTTTCACGAACGCTAACCAACCAGCTGTAAAATCCAGGCGGAGACAGCTTTTAAGTTGCTCAATATACATTCGCTGAAAAATCGTTACTATTAATTAAGGTCTAAATCGAGCCGGGTGGCCCCGAAAGAGAGGGAGGGAGGAAGTGCCCGACTTTCTAAGGTAACGGCAGAGTGGTGGTGGTGGGAGCGGCGGAGACTTCAACGACAGCACCGGTAGTGAGCACAGTCTAGTGTCGACCACACTCTACCCCGCCACCATGAACCTTCTCCTCCTCCTGCCCTTCCTCTGCGGTAAGTGTTCACCTCCGCTTTACATCTACACTTATTGAAGTTGTTTACTAACATGTACTAGCGGGAGTGTAAACTACGGGAGAGGGGGTACCTTTCTGCTAGTTTATAGGGTAGTTTGCCTCACTAAACTGTCGCTACTAGTGGTTAGACACACGGCTTGACCCCGGCTTTACTGTCTATGCAACACACGCAATAATTTATTACGCTATGCATGCTCCGTACACCCCCATTTCATTCATTCTACATTCACTCCATTTCATTCTACGCACACTGTAAATAGGCAAGTAATAAGCTTTCATTTGGCTCGCTTCCCGGGTCATTCCTCGGTACAGGTGGGCGAAAAAATATTAAGTTTAGCGTCTTTCATGTTGTCGAGAAATACCAGCAATGAAATATTAATACACAATATCCAGGACTTTTGATACACGCAACACAACACCACTGTTTCTGGGTGCTGAGCACTGTGCAGGCGAGGACGCTTACTAAAGCTGGGTGCTGAGCACTGTGCAGGCGAGGACGCTTACTAAAGCTGGGTGCTGAGCACTGTGCAGGCGAGGACGCTTACTAAAGCTGGGTGCTGAGCACTGTGCAGGCGAGGACGCTTAATAAAGCTGGGTGCTGAGCACTGTGCAGGCGAGGACGCTTACTAAAGCTGGGTGCTGAGCACTGTGCAGGCGAGGACGCTTACTAAAGCTGGGTGCTGAGCACTGTGCAGGCGAGGACGCTTAATAAAGCTGGGTGCTGAGCACTAAACACCTGCATTAACCTCGTGTAGACTGCAATGTTGTTCATGCAACAGCCCAGTGTGTGTGTGTGTGTGTGTGTGTGTATACAACAACCTTCTGCATGGAATGATGTACATTTATTCTATGTATTTTGATGAAATAGGTAATTGTATTACATGCAACTGCATAAAGTGAGTTCTGTCGACACAAGCGAACACCGCGTTTAGTGTTCTGTTGGACTGGTCGACCCGGGTATCGAAACGCTGTTTATTTATATATAATATGCATGTACCAATCAGGACGTCAATACCTGTGATCCTTAAGACATAATCCACAAACAATCAGAATGGGTACGAGGAACACGTGTAGACTTGGTTTGGTGACTTCACGTCTTAAGGAGAGCGTTCCAGACCATCGGCTTCAGAGTGTTACCACCACGGAGCATTAAGGAGCCGCAAGGAGCTGAAACTGGTTCAGGAAGGTAAGGCGAGGGCAGGGCCACACCTGTGCTCACGAGGGGCAGGGCCACACCTGTGCTCACGAGGGGCAGGGCCACACCTGTGCTCACGAGGGGCAGCGCCACACCTGTGCTCACGAGGGGCAGCGCCACACCTGTGCTCACGAGGGGCAGGGCCACACCTGTGCTCACGAGAGCAGCAGCGACAATACGAGCAGTTCACCAACCCGTGTGACCTTAGGCCTCCAGTCTGTGTGACTGTAGAGACAGATCATCACAAGATGAAGCACAAGTCTCCAGATAAAGCTGGTGTAGAGCTTCCCAGTGTAGAGCTTCTCTCCATAACAGCACGGTCGGTCGGCCGAGCGGACAGCACGCTGGACTTGTGATGCTGTGGTCCTGGGTTCGATCCCAGGCGCCGGCGAGAAACAATGGGCAGAGTTTCTTTCACCCTATGCCCCTATTACCTAGCAGTAAAATAGGTACCTGGGTGTTAGTCAGCTGTCACGGGCTGCTTCCTGGGGTTGGAGACCTGGTCGAGGACCGGGCCGCGGGGACACTAAAGCCCCGAAATCATCTCAAGATAACTCAAGCACTCGACAAACGGGCTACACTGAGTGGTCAAGGCCGACAATTCGCCATCCAGTCAAACCCTTCTCGATAAGACACCAATTTAAACTGACAATATATAAATGCCCAAACGAAAACAGCGTTAGCGATGAGCGAGCAGCGACAGAAACATCAGAGAGAAAGTTCGCCCTCGAATGTGTCCTGGAAGATGACTCGAGCATTATAGGAAGGAGCACGTTTGGTGTGTGAAGAGTTCGAGGAGTGCATGTTGGTCGCCCCGGGAACGCTGCACTTCACACTAAACCACACCAGCTCACACACTTGAACATGACGGTCTCGCTTCGTGCAGGTCTGCGTTCACTCCCCGACCGTCCACAAGTGTTTGGGCACCATTCTTTCTCCCCGTCTCATCCCTAATCCTTTTCCTGATCTTCCAAGTGCTATATAGTAGTAATGGCTTGGCGCTTTCCCCTTGATAGTTGCCTCCCTCCTTCACACATCGGGAAATACTAAGCTGCTCAACATCAAACACAGTTAACAAGAACCATTAAATATTGACGGTTGATACAAACTACAAGATAATAAAATAATGAACAAAGTTTAAATTCAAGATTCCAAAGTCCCTTGCAATTGAAGGAAGTTTTGAGCCTCGGGGTTTGTTAAACTGACACGACAAGGAAGGTTGTACTCGCCTAGCTATGCTTGAGGGAGGGGGGGAGCTCTGGATCTTTGGTCCCGCCTCGCAACCGTCAATCAACTGATGTACAGATTCCTGAGCCTACTGGGCTCTTATCATATCTACATTTGAAACTGTATATGGAGTCAGCCTCCACCACATCACTGCCTAATGCATTCCATCTGTGAACTATTTTGACACAAAGTTCTTTCTAACGTCCCTGTGGCTCATTTGGGTACTAAGTTCCCACCTTTGTGTCCTTGTTCGCGTACCACCCGTGTTAAACAGTTTATCTTTATCTACCCAGTCTATACCTCTGAGAATTTTGTAGGTTGTGATCGTGTGTGTGTGTGTGTGTGTGTGTGTGTGTGTGTGTGTGTGTACTCACTCACCTATTTGCACTCGTCTATTTGTGTCTGCAGGATCGAGCATTGACTCTTGGATCCCGCCTTTCGAACCATCGGTTGTTTACAGCAATGACTCCGGTCATTGTTAGAGAATTTAGGATCACCTAAATTATATAATGGCAAGATGAGGGGTTAAAGTCACTATTTGTTATGATCTCTAACCCTACAAACATTGGCGTGTGTGTGTGCGCGCGCGGGTGTGCGCGGGTGTGCGCGGGTGTGCGCGGGTGTGTGCGTATGCGTGCACACCAGCGTGTCGGGCTCTCACACGATGACAGTGTTCCGTGGATCACCTAAATTAAATAATAGGAAGATGAGGGGGGTTAAAGTCACCATTTGTTGTGATCTCTCACCCCACAAACACTGGCCGGGAGGCGATGTGTCTGTGTTTTATCACTCAAAATTCCTCAAGTTAAGTCTCACTTCAGTGTTTTTGTGGCGTTTGTTACTGTGTGTTTTATCCAAGACTTACCTTATAAGTCTTCGATCAAGACGTAAGACTTCAACCAAGAAGGCTTACGAGACTTGCCTTATAAGCCTTCAATCAAGACTTACCAGCCAGAGTACTGGAGGAACCCAGACCTTCAGTGAGGTAAAAAGTCTTCCTAAAACCTCAGTATGAAGATATTGACACTTAATTCTTCAAAATAATAGTTTCCAAAATGTTTTTTTCATACAAGTTTCCAAAATGATAAAATGCTGAGCAATGCAGGCGATGAGTCACAATAACGACGACGTTTCGGTCCGTCCTGGACTTGAGAATGGTCCAGGACGGACCGAAACGTCGTCGTCCCTTCACTTTCTAGTGTGTGGTCTGGTCATGATGAGCAATGATAATGTTGCCTTAGTGGTATAATTTGCCCAATACATGTCTAGGATCACATATCAGACGACATCTTCAGCACCATACAGTACCGTGACAAATATATCAGTACAACTGTACCAGGAGTGTGTGGGGGTGAGAGTACCGTGTCTAGGGTGATGGTTCAGTGTAGAGGTACCGTGTCTGTAGTACCCCCAACACGCCATGGGAACCGTATCCTAGATGCAGGTACTACACCTGATGGAAGGTACCGTGTGCAGCAAGTTCACCGTACCATGCAGCTGGCTACACAGGCGTGTACCTCCGCTCGCCTCAACCGAACCTCACGAAGTGAATGACAAACAACTTCCGGCCGCCGCTGACGACGAGAACGCAAACAAAAGAGCCCAACAATTCAGGTTTAGGTTGTTTCTACACTGTGATTGTTTCCCGCGCGACGCGTCATCGACCTGGCCCGGCCATCGTTACTTCGCGAAATGGCTAGACCAGCAGTACCTCGCCTTGTGTTATGACGCAGTGGTACGGCGGCATGTGCGTGAGACAGGCGGAGAGAGTGTGGGTGAGAAAGGAGAGAGAAGGGAAGAGATGGAAGGGTGAGAAGGGAAGAGATGGAAGGGTGAGAGGTGGGGGGAGAGGTCGAAAGGAGAGTTGAAAGGATACAGACAGACGTGTATGCATACATTGACTGCCTGCTGCACAAAGAGGCGCGCAGGACCAACATACAAGCGCGCGCGCTCTCTCCCTCTCTCGGTCTCTGTCTCTTTGTCTGTCTCTCTGTCTCTCTATCTCTGTCTGTCTGTCTCTCTCTCTCTCTCTCTCTCTCTCTCTCTCTCTCTCTCTCTCTCTCTCTCACTCTCTCTCTCTCTCTCTGTCTTTCTCTGTCTCTCTCTGTCTCTCACTCTCTCTCTCACAGGCGCGCGCCGAACCCAAAGGTATGTAGTCATGGCAGAAGCCGGAGGGAAACAGTGACCTAATGGAGGAAGGTGTCCCCCAGGGCCCCTCTTGGAAGAATTAAGGTGCCCCCCAGAGCCCCCTGATGGAGGAATTAAGGTGCCCCCTGCTGCACCTCCCTCGCTCCTCGTGTCCACTCCCACAGGTGGCCCTGTTATCCACAGGGCCACCATCCTCACATTTTCAAGTGAGGATGCGCGCTTCTGGAAGGTGTTTTGGCCATGGCCGAGCGTGGTGGTTTGGGGAGAGAGTACCCTGTGGGTGGAGGTTGGGGTCGTGCTGTGGGTGGAGGCTGGGGTCGTGCAGTGGGTGGTGGCTGGGGTCGTGCTGTGGGTGGAGGCTGGGGTCGTGCTGTGGGTGGAGGCTGGGGTCGTGCTGTGGGTGGAGGCTGGGGTCGTGCTGTGGGTGGAGGCTGGGGTCGTGCTGTGGGTGGAGGCTGGGGTCGTGCTGTGGGTGGAGGCTGGGGTCGTGCAGTGGGTGGTGGCTGGGGTCGTGCTGTGGGTGGAGGCTGGGGTCGTGCTGTGGGTGGAGGCTGGGGTCGTGCTGTGGGTGGCGGCTGGGGTCGTGCTGTGGGTGGCGGCTGGGGGGTTGAGAAGGAAGGACAGAAAACGAGTAAGTAGACGGTCTTAAGGAATAGGAAAAACCATAAAAATACACAGGAAGATGCTCATTAAAATGACAAAGAACAAACGTCTAAAACGCGTAGATAAAACACAAGACGTAGACGAACAAGACCAAGGGAAGAACAAACGCCACGCTATACACTCGGGAAGATCGCGCTCTCTCGGGAGGAAAATGACAGCAGTTTTAGTGCCATTACCAGACACGATGGTGCAACAGTTAGACAACTCGGGCGAGGCTTTGTAATGTAACTGCTCCCACCTCTCCCCCGGGGATAACCGCACTCAAGATGAACACTCGTTACCCCGAGTCTCTGATAACCCACTGACTACCATCAGAGGGTCGTGCGTGTGGCTGTGCCTCGTAATTGCCCAGTTACGACCTACTGCCGACCAGGCGGGGCCATGGTTGCGACAGAGCGTTCTAACGAGTGGCAGGCAGTGTGTCACTATGCCATCATTTAACCAATCGTGGAGCAACATTTGACCTGGTGTACGTTACATATACCCGCCGATGAGCGGGAAGTATCGAGTGACGGGTAAGTTGACCTCCTGAGGGCCAAGTGGTGTAGGTTAACGATATCTGCCGAGTACACCTTCCACCGGACGTCATGTGTCTCTGTCTGCACGTGATGCATTAATTCACAGAGTGACGGGCATGGTGTTAGTGCACGCTGCAGGAGCTGGCTGGGCCGGCGTGCACGCCGCACGAGCTGGCTGGGCCGGCGTGCACGCCGCACGAGCTGGCTGGGCCGGCGTGCACGCCGCACGAGCTGGCTGGGCCGGCGTGCACGCCGCACGAGCTGGCTGGGCCGGCGTGCACGCCGCACGAGCTGGCTGGGCCGGCGTGCACGCCGCACGAGCTGGCTGGGCCGGCGTGCACGCCGCACGAGCTGGCTGGGCCGGCGTGCACGCCGCACGAGCTGGCTGGGCCGGCGTGCACGCCGCACGAGCTGGCTGGGCCGGCGTGCACGCTGCAGGAGGGGGCGTCCACCCGCCGCGCCCTCCACAGGAAATACTCTGAGTGGTCTCCGTCAAACACCACCACCGGCTCCCACACATCTGTGCCCTCACCAATAACAACAGTTTATTTGATCACCTTGAGAACCTCTACCCGGGTCGTCCCAATGTATATTAATTTGTATAGTTTTAATACTTATTAATAATTTCGTGATACTTAAAGTAACTGAAAGTGTTTTTTTTTAGTTTATTTATTATGCACCCCATACCCATCTTGTGGGCGGTAGTGGAAAGGGTTACAGAGGCACATAATGGGCTCAGGGACTGAACCCCACAATTCATTTAGCTAAGCAAGTTAGTCTTGATGAGCTAGTTACAAAATTCAGTATAAGTCGTCACATCATCAATGGGTTCGAGATCGACCACAAGTACAGTTTCTAAATTAAGCAACTGACATATGTGGAGAGCTAGTGTCACAATTGATATGTTTGTCCTGCACACCGCCCCCCCATTCAGTGGGCAGCGGTGGATAGGTTACAATCACTTAGTTACTACCTACAGTTAGCAAACTGGGGATATTTGGCTAAAATTTCTGGTAGCAGATCATTTTGAATGAAATATTTACACATTACTGGAACATTGGTTATAGAATTGTCTCTGAATTCACGTATCTTTTCGCATTCCATCCCACAGTGACGGAAGGTGTGCGAATAATTTTGTTGACAGTTTATATTTGGTCAGGTCTACATCAGCAGATAATGAGAATTCCCAGAGATACTTGTAACCGAGTCTAAGCCGAGCAGTAGTAACATCTAGAAGTCCTGATTTTATTGGATGAACCATAGATGTGTGGCTCCTCTTGCATGATAGTATGATGATAGATGGAATTACTGGTGTCAATTTCACTTTGCCTCACAGCTACGAGATTTTGTTGAAATTCTTGGTGTAACTGAGAGACCAGATCCCTGAGAAGCTTAAAGTTGGCGGCCATAGTGAGGCTGAGGCCAGGGCCAGCGACACGATGTGGTGCTGGTGCTTGTTGTCACACAGTGTTCACTACCCTCTCTCCCCTCTCATCCCCCCCTCGCACATCTCACTCCCCCCCCCCTCGCCGCTTCCCCTCTTGCCTCTTTCCCCCTAGCACAACACCCGGCTGTTTGTTGAAGCCGTACCCCCCTCCCTGCACACCATGTGGGCCAGGTAGGCCGAGCCCTGGGAGGGGGGGCGAGCGCGCCTAAACCCATGCCTGTGGTCTTAGAGCCCACATAACAGGCAGAGCGAGGCCAGCCGGCGGGGCGTGCAGAGCTAGAGCTCATTACCCCAGCGGCCACTGTTAGGCAAGCATCTCCTTGTCTTGTGCTTGTTGACCTCTCCCCACCTCCTCCTCCTCCAGCGTGTTGACCTCCACCTCCCTGCCCGGTGTTGACAGGAGCTGACCGGCCGCCGTCAAGGCCGGCGGCGCCCGGGAGCATCACGCCAGAATTACTGATCTTTTCCTGTTATTGTGAGACGTCAACCTTACGAGGATATTAAGGTCACCACAACATTACTGACCGACTTAATCACACACAGAAATCACACTAACATGATGTATCAAATGAACAAATCCACAAGGGCCGTGACGAGGATTTGGGATGCTCCCGGACGCAGGTTCGAATCCTCGTCACGGCCCTTGTGGATTTGTTCATTTACCGACCGACCAGCACGTATACAACACTCTTGGAGACTGTTTTAAAAATAGTGTATATATACCGAGACGCGGGCTACACCTCTGACCTCTTAATGACCTCCTAATGACCTCTACTGACCACCTTTCGCTGCGAGCTGATGGTCTCGAACACGAAGATGGCACAATAAATGCATGTTATGGATAGTACTCGCCTATTGGTGCTTGCGAGGGGTTGAGCTTTGGCTCTTTGGTCCCGCCTCCACTATAGTGTTCTTGTTGTATGCGTGCGCTTGTGTTTACCGAGATGTATTTCTTGGATGTAACTCCAGCTCCTGGACCCTGTACTTCAGATCTGTCGACTAGTACAGACTCTCTATTCTGTAGTGTTTGACTTAGACGTGTGTGTGTGTACGTGTACGTGTACGTGTGTGTGTACGTGTCACTGAGAATGAGAGCCTACCTCACGCTCACGTCTAAGGAGTGACTTCACCACATACCAGACATCTAGGGACGATGTCTCCACAACTCCCACATCACCTGCCACACCTGCAAACTTCGTGTTCATCATGCTAACGACAGCTGTGTCATTTGTGTCTTGACAGCTATTCATCAACTTTCTCCTTTGAGACGCCTCTTGCATGGCTTCTGTAATAGTGTAGCGGGTCACAGCATCCTCTCTCTCTCTCTCTCTCTCTCTCTGTCTCTCAGGATACCGTAGACTAATCAAGAAGTGAATAACGATACTTTAGGTAAACATTAAATACCGTTTTTCATTAACCGTGAATATGAAGACAGGATTAAAATGACAGTAAATAACAGATTATAATGAATATATTAAGCCCGGCTGGTGAAGCCCCTGTGGGACGCGCCGTCCGTGGGACGGCTGGGACGGTCGTCCCGGCTCCGACGTGCCCCACTATCCAGGCAGAGTCTCTGACCCCTGACCCCGCCTCTCACCCCCCCCCCTGGCTCGCTACCCAATACACAGTGGCTCTCAGGCGCTGTTTTCCTCCTTGTTTTCCGTGATTACCATGAGGTTCCTCCGCACAATATGTGGGAAGATTGACGGTGGGAGAAGGTTCACGATGAGGATGTTCTTGTATCAGTCACGATGTTCCCTCGGCCGGGCTCCTTCCCCGCCAAGTCCAATACCGACCCGAGGTCTGGGAGAGAGTCTCTCTCTCTCTCTCTCTCTCTCTCTCTCTCTCTCTCTCTCTCTCTCTCTCTCTCTCTCTCTCTCTCTCTCTCTCTCCTCCTTCCTACACCACCCTCCCTGTACCAGATCCTCCCATCCCCCGCACACCCCAGGTCCCCCTTCATAGCCCCCCCCCCCATCCCGGTCCCTCCCTGTTTCCCTGCTTCAGGGGAAGCAATAGGATCTGAGAAAGGACAGAAGAGTCAGTTTCAGGGCGATGTACTCGAACATAGATGGGATCACAAGCAAGGCAAGTGACCTAAGGGAAAGTTGAGAGGTATGCCACTAGACTAGTCCTAGAACTAAGAGGCATGAGTTACGAGGAAAGGCTGCGGGAAATGCACCTTACGACACTGGAAGACAGAGTAATTGGAGACATGATCACTACCTACAAAATCCTCAGGGGAATTGATAGGATAGACAAGGATAAACTATTCAACACTGGTGTTACGCGAGCAAGGGGACACAGGTGGAAACTGAGTACTCAAATGAGCCACAGGGACGTTAGAAAGAACTTTTTCAGTGTCAAGAGTAGTTAACAAGTGGAATGTATTGGGCAGTGATGTGGTGGAGGCTGACTCCATACACAGTTTTGAATGTAGATATGATAGAGCCCAGTAGACTCAGGAACCTGTACACCAGTTGATTGACGGTTGAGAGGCGGGACTAAAGAGCCAAAGCTCAACCCCCGCAAGCACAACTAGGTGAGTACACACACACACACACACACACACACACCGGACCAAAGAGCCAAAGCTCAACCCCCGCAAGCACAATTAGGCGAGTACACAGAGGAGGCTCTCATGTGCCTTGTGCAGACATATGTACTTAACAGGACGCATGACTGACAACCACACATTACCAAACACACACACGTCGTGACGTTACCTCTAACCACACCCCTCCCTCCACCCCTCCCCCCACCCCTCCCCCCCCCCCTCCTCCGGTGCTCTACAACACAGCAGTGTTACCAACATATTCCACCTGTTCAACATCCACTCGGCACACATTTCCTCCCGTTGTCTCCTCTGTGATAATTCCCCGCCGAGACATGACCGCCGGAGACGACGGAGAAGCACCAATGAAGTAAGCGGCGGCAGAAACGATAACTTGGTAAAGACTGAACGATCGGGGTCATTGTATCGGTGCGGCACTGCCAGACGGGTGATGCCTCCCGTCGTGTGCTGCGGCTGCCCGCTGTACGACGACACCCGCCTCGGGCCCACTAGGGTGAATAGTGGGGGAGGGGGGGGGGGGGTTGTGCCCCCCACCACTCATTAGGGTGAAGAGTGGGGGGGGGGGGTATGTTGTGTTCCACCACTCACTAGGATGAAGGGGTGAGCTGATAGCACTGAGTAAATAGCAAGCAATTACCACAAGGACACTAAGTATATGTCACCAGGGCGACATACATATCATATCCTACATATTGCTCCACCGAATTTGACGAATACACATGAATATGACCGATGACTGGACGATAGCTCGACTGGTGTCCACCGCCATTTGGCCTCTTGGATATGTAGTTTTATGGCGAGTCTTGGCTCCCGGGCCCAGCCTTTCAGTCTCCGGTCACCTATTGCAATGGCTCCCGACATCTTAGTTCTGATCACAGGAAGTCTTGCTAGCACCCTGCATGATAGGGTCAAGTGACTGGCCTTGTAGTGCCATCTTTAGGCTCACTCTTGAACTGGAGTCTCTGGTCGTGGTTCCTCTGGGCTGCTGTAGTCTTCAACTGCGTCTTCTAGAACTTGTCTCGTTGTTTGAGCTGCGGCTGTTACTATTTTAATCTGGAATGTGACCGCAATCATTTCTTCGAATTTGTGCACCTTGTGTGACATTCCATCAACATTACTGTATCAGATGTTCAGGCTCTTCATTGTTGTTCTGTTCTCAAGGCGGCTCCCGGCCTGCCTTGAGAACAGGCCAAGGAGCCTGTTCTCCTTGGCCTAACCCCACCCAGTACCCCTACGGATGGGGTACTGGGTGGGGTTATGGGTAGAAGGGAGGGAACTATGAGAAAGCGTCTGATGTTGTTTAAGATTCAGCTACTGGGAACAAAACGTTCCAAGTAGCACGGACTATGGTGAGCTCGTAGTGGACTTGCCTGGCACAGGAGCGGGTTGATTGATGAAGATTAAGCCACCCTAAAGGTAGCACGGACATGAATAGCCCGTAAGTGGTGGCCCTTTGGAGCCATTACCAGTATCATTAGCTGATACTGGAGATATGTGGAGGTGCGACTGCACCCTACGGAGAGGTCGTGACCTCTCCAGGAGCGGGGCTGTAACTTGTGAGAAAGCGCCAAGCCATTACGACTATATAGCACTTGGAAGGGATAAGGATTAGGGATAGGACGTGGAGGGGAGGGGGGTGAAAAGAATGGTGCTTAACCAATTGGACGGTCAGGGATTGAACGCCGACCTGCATGAAGCGAGACCGTGGGTCTACTGTCCAGCCCAAGTGTTTGGGCGTAGAAGGTAAAGAAAATGGGGGAGAAGTATATGTAGGGAAGACCATGGAAGTGGACGGTAGTTCAATAGTGGTGCTTAAGTGGATTGTGTGTGTGTGTGTGTGTGTGTGTGTGTGTGTGTGTGTGATCACCCTCCGGAGTGAGTGTTGGGGTGGTGTACACTCCAAGGATGGTCTCGAGGCGTTATATGGAGGTAGTTATCCCCCTTCACCGTGTACTGGCCTTTCGGGTCCTGGCTCCTCTTCCCGTTTCCAGCACCTTGCTCGTGTTCCATTTATGTGGCCAAATCTTCAGCTTGTTTATCATCTTGGAGATTCTTGCAATCCTCACCTGTCACCACTGTGTGCCTGTGCACGTGTGTCTCTTTGCACACTCGATCACGAACGCATGCGTGTGCCTTTGTGTGCTTCTACACCCCTTCCCCTCCTCCACTAACACCTTCCTGCGAGTGTATAGACAAAGCCAAATACAAGCAAATACACAAACATTTTCTTGATCTCGTTGACCTGGGAAGAGGTGGGGTCATACGCCCTCTTCTCATTTTCTGTTGCCTTCACTCCGAGCCCAGAAGATGTGAGACCTGCTTAGAACAAGTCTTGTGAGATGGTGTCGCGCTCACAACGACCGTCGTTAACCTGAGTGACGTTAACCTCGACCTTACGGCACTCCGCGCTTCCAAAGAAACACCATAGTATGTATTTACACGTAAATGACTTGGATTTACACGCGTAAATATTTTAATCACGCGTGAGGAGGAAGTGTGGCGCCTTGGGACGTCAACTTGGCCAGTAGCGTTGTTTTTTTGTTTCATTATTATTTTTCTACCACAGACGTGGCCACACATTTGCAATGCTAACCAGCATGTATACATTTTTACCTGTCCTCCATGGACAGGGTTTCTTGAGGTTATCTTGAGATGATTTCGGGGCTTTTAGTGTCCCCGCGGCCCGGTCCTCGACCAGGCCTCCACCCCCAGGAAGTATCCCGTGACAACTGACTAACACCCAGGTACCTATTTTACTGCTAGGTAACAGGGGCATAGGGTGAAAGAAACTCTGCCCATTGTTTCTCGCCGGCGCCCGGGATCGATCCCGGGACCACAGGATCACAAGTCCAGTGTGCTGCCCGCTCGGCCGACCGGCTTCCAGTGAGAGATCTGTTAAAACATATAGTTCAGTGATTTATTGAACAATCAACCACAGAAAGTGATTGTAGTGCTTTTAAAATGCTAATCTAATCTACGAACATAAATACAGAGATTTACGTCTGTCCTACATGAACAGTGTTCGAGGTGTCCTTGTACACGTCATTAATGTACGTTTACAAAGGTGAAATACAATTCTGACCAGCTTCCACATATCGTGTATACACACATTATATGATACTGTATATATATTTATATGCAATTGACAATCACGAAACGCTAATCATTGGTATGCGGAAAATCCACAGAGGAATGGGAAGGGGAGATGAAGGTTTCGGCTGATCAAAGCCGTTGTCAACACTGGACTGACTGAGGCCAACAGAGGGAAGGGGTGGAGGCCAACAGAGGGAAGGGGTGGAGGCCAACAGAGGGAAGGGGTGGAGGCCAACAGAGGGAAGGGGTGGAGGCCAACAGAGGGAAGGGGTGGAGGCCAACAGAGGGAAGGGGTGGAGGCCAACAGAGGGAAGGGGTGGAGGCCAACAGAGGGAAGGGGTGGAGGCCAACAGAGGGAAGGGGTGGAGGCCAACAGAGGGAAGGGGTGGAGGCCAACAGAGGGAAGGGGTGGAGGCCAACAGAGGGAAGGGGTGGAGGCCAACAGAGGGAAGGGGTGGAGGCCAACAGAGGGAAGGGGTGGAGGCCAACAGAGGGAAGGGGTGGAGGCCAACAGAGGGAAGGGGTGGAGGCCAACAGAGGGAAGGGGTGGAGGCCAACAGAGGGAAGGGGTGGAGGCCAACAGAGGGAAGGGGTGGAGGCCAACAGAGGGAAGGGGTGGAGGCCAACAGAGGGAAGGGGTGGAGGCCAACAGAGGGAAGGGGTGGAGGCCAACAGAGGGAAGGGGTGGAGGCCAACAGAGGGAAGGGGTGGAGGCCAACAGAGGGACGGGTGGAGGCCAACAGAGGGACGAGTGGAGGCCAACAACTGCGTCCTGGGGTCGTGGACTTTTAGCTCTTGTAGCTGAGCGTGTTAGCTCTTTTAGCTCTTGTGGAATAAGTTGCCTATATAGCCTACAGAGTAACTATATAGTTACCTATATAGCCCAATATGTGCTAATATACAATATAGGGTTTGCTTCTAAGTGAGTTGGAATACAGGAGTGCCTGAAGAATGTACCATCGAAGTGGTCAATGACTTCTAAGACCTGAGGAACAGGTTAAACTGAACTTGAATCAATTACCTCGGGTGAGTCTGGAGCGATTAAATTATCTTCATCTGACTAAGGAAGCTCAATGCACATTTCCCTGTGGCTGCTCATCCCGAGCTCTATATCTTCCTCTGACGAAGAAAGAGCATGTCCTTGCACGTTATGAGCTGGAGAATGACTGTTTGGTGTACGTACAGCAGAATGACTGGTGTACGTACGGCCGTGTTCCACTCTGAATGTTGTGACGCCTCAAGGAGCGACCTGTTCTCTGTATTAAAATATCGCGTTTAGTAATAATATTCTTGTTATTAAGAAACAATAATAATAATATGGGGGAAATAATTAAAAAGAAATACTTAATTATTTAATAATAATAATTACGTGACTGAGATTGTTCACCGCTTCCTCCTCCAAGTATGAGGTTCTCCTGTATGTTGATGACCAGACCACACACTAGAAGGTGAAGGGACGACGACGTTTCGGTCCGTCCTGGACCACAATCGACTTGAGAATGGTCCAGGATGGACCGAAACGTCGTCGTCCCTTCACCTTCTAGTGTGTGGTCTGGTCAACATACTTTAGCCACGTTATTGTGACTCATCGCCTCTCCTGTATACATTGGGTACTCCTGTAATATACAAAATACTTGTTGTAATACTTGGTTTATACAAATTTCTCTATTATATTTATATACAATACTTGTTTACAAACTCTTCTGGAACACTTGTTTACAATACTTATTTATAAACTTCTCTGTACCGCTTTGTATACATTACTTCTTTAAAACTTGTTTTTAATTTACTTGTCTATATTTACATAATAAAACATTGAACTAGTAAGATAAATATGTACGTTTATTTATGACGCGACGAGGCTTGGGAGGAGAGTATATATATGACCCCTAGGCTGGTCGGCAGGTTCTGTTAACGGTCCAGTGGCAATATGTAAGTCTATATGTATCTAAATAAGTGTAGGTAAGTATGGCTATCTGACTAGTTATTTGATTGCACTTTACCTACAATTATAAGCGTGGGAGAGCATGATTACCTATGGTGAGAGGCGAGTATCTCAGTGAGGATATAAAGCAGGGCAGGACGGGTAGATGGAGCCACCTGGCTTCTGGAAATATTATATACGTTGATTTGGGAAACATGTTTACTGTGTTAAATGGGTGAGAGCTACAACTTTTTTGTTCTGAAAATAACTATTTTTTGGTGAACATTGCAGTAAGGAGGAGAAGCTTAAACTGTGTTATTCTATTTTACAATGCCTGAAATAACTACCTTTTAAATCTTATAAAAATTGAACTGTTTGTTGGCATGATAAGTGTTCTTGTAAATAACGAACTTACAAGAGCGAACTAAGGCAGAGGACAAGAGCCGGAGCTCTGTAACTGAATTGATCTATTTTACTAAGTCTGATATACACCTGTTAAAAATTTCGTGGGAATTGAGCTGATAATAACGAAGTTACGAGAGACAACTCAGGCGGAGGACAGGAGCTGAAACTCGGTAACTCTTTAATTTTCTTTCTACGTCTGAAATGACTGTTTTAAATTTCAGGAAAATTGGAATGTTAGTACAGAAACTACACCTATAAATGTATAGACAGGTTTAAGAACTAACATCTGACACTGGTAATTACTTAAACAACTCCTAATGAACATATTCTCTGAAAATGGACTTCGTCTGACCTCAATTTTACTCTTAAATGGATACAGAATAGCGTGTATATTTTCTACACAAGAATTCCTTACGACTGTAGAGGGGCCGGATTTGATTGTGACAGTGTCAAACAGCCTGATTGACCAGTCCAGCAACTAGGAGGCCTGGTCGACGACCGGGCCGCGGGGACGCTAAGCCCCGGAAAAACTCCGGACCGTTGGGACATTGATCCGCGGAATTAAAAGTTTAACATTGATAGATTACTTAAACTCCTAATTAATATATCCTCTGAAAATGGTCTTGATACAATAACGATTTTACCTCAAAAAACGGGACTCTGCCAAAATTATCCCTAAAATGGAGATCTTGCACAGCGACGACAGTTTAAGGTTAGACCCGGGGACCCTTTTATGGGGTATTGCATAGCGAGGACTTTGTCCAAAATAAAAAATCATCGCTATGCGGTCTATGCATCTATTGTATGGGGCTGGGGAAGGTGTGGAGTATGTGGCTGGGGGGGGGGGGGTGGAGTATGTGGGAGGGGTGGAGTATGGGGCTGGGGGAGGTGGGGGGAAGAGGGAGAGGGATCCAGGAAGAGAGAGACCGGTGCTGTCATGAAGAAAAATGTTGGCATGATAAGTGTTGCAGAGCGGCTGGTGCAACTGGTTATGTTGCTTGTGTTGGTGTCTCCCCCTCCCTCCCTCGCTTGCTCTCTCTCTCTCTCTCACCCTCCCTCGCTCTCTCCCTCCCACCCTCCCTCACTCTCTCCCCACCTTCGCCCTCGTCTCTTCATCCATTCCGCTTTCTCCTGCCCTCTTTCTAAAGTCCATTGCCTCCCTCCACTCTGAGAGAGATGACGAGACATACATATTGGGCTCCAAGGGTGAAGGTAACGAACCTCGCTTCAATACACACACACGGGATAACGAACCCTCGCTGGAGCGCCCACGATTGTCACACTAAGCACCGTAATTCCAATCGCTGGTGGGAGCAAATTGCTACATTCCATCCCTGCCAGCCAATCGGTTCCTGATTTACCGACGACTAAATTATACCCATCTCCCACACAGCAACATTAGTCTGCCACTCTGCCAAGCCACAAACATACACAACAGCGCTGGAGTACGTGGACACAAAGCCAGAATATCGAGAGGCTGTCTCAGACGGGGAGGAAGCGACAGAAACACTGAGACAGAGGTAATTACGGATGTTATGAGAAAGCAGAGTCCCAGACAACAACAAGAAGGGAATGCGGAGCTGGGGCACGAGGCTGGAGGGAAGGCTGGATCACTTGGACCATCGGGGGATTGCACTCAGACCCTGCAAGAAGTAAATCCGTTGCTGACGCGACTTGTTTAAGTGGACTTGGTAGGAGACGAGGGGCAACTTGATGACATTCTTTGCATACACGTGACGATTACTGAATGCTGGCAACACGCAGTTAATACCCAAGATCATTCTCGCAGGCAGCTGCAGCTAGACGTCCTCAGGCACCTCAAAATGCCTCTCTGATATAAATGTTTAACAATGTGAACTGACAGAAGCCTAGACCAAAATGATTACAATTTTTGATAACCCGAATTGAGCCTCTGAGCACCAGGCTGAAGGCGGCTTTATAAGTGGCTGGCTTAATAGTGTTTTTATTATACTTCTAGACACGTCGAATTTTAGAAAATTTCATGCAATAACTATTGTGAATTTTATTCAATATTAACTAGCCGAGTTTATTGTAATAAGGACACTAAATACTGGCAATCTTGCACTTAAGGTCCAGTCCGGACAAATAAGGTATAGCGGGGTCGCACTTAGAGAAGTATACTTTACGAAGTAGTATACATGGTAATGAGCGGCGCGAGGTGTCAACTCTACACGAGAGAGAAATATTTATCATCTCAAAATAACCCTACAATATATTACACATTTTGGGATGAAATTAGTGACTAAGGTGAACTCTAAACATGATAGGTACCCGTTAACTCCGGACGCTTTTTAGAACATGTATCGAGGTCTCCCCCCCCCCCCCCCCCCCCCTCCCTCCTTTCACCAGCGTCGAATTAGTGACCCCGCCCACGAAGGCTATTTACTGGTAGGTGAAAAGAAACGCGCACAGCTATTTCTGTCCCGCCCGGAAATCGAACCCGGGATCCCCCGATTGTAAGCCAAGAACGAAGTCTTAATTTTGCTAGCAAACTGTTCGTCAATAACCTAGAGGTTACAGCACAGGGGGTGGAGCCCCAGGCTTAGCGAGGCGTCACCGGGTCTCGTGCGGGCTGGCCAGCCTCACCTGGTCTCGTGCGCGCCTCCACACACCACTAATTATTACAGTAAAATTACTATTATGACTTACGATAATTAAGATGGTAATGCCTGCCAACAAGTATACTTTCGTCTACAGTCTAATTCAGGACAAAAATACACTCGGTATATAATATGTATGTATGTATGTATGTATGTATGTATATATGTATATATATATATATATATATATATATATATATATATATATATATATATATATATATATATACACATATATATATATATATATATATATATATATACACATATATATACATATATATATACATATATATATATATATACATATATATATATATATATATACATATATATATCTCAAAATTGTGGGTATATATATATCATCTCAAAGTGGGCAGGACTCCACACCCGGGGGCAGGTGTGGGGGTCCTGCCTCACTTCAGCTCCCCACTTCGTGGCTCTCCCACCATGACACTCAAGACCTCAAGTTTCATTTAATTTACCTGAAGTGTCTTGACCATGTATCCGTTAATTGCTCTCCATTATTATCCAGGTGACAATATTGTGCACTTGGGAGGGTCGGGTTTACAATGTTTGATTATCAAGATGTAACTAAAAGTTTAAAAGCTATTCTAACACGATTTCAGGACAGCTTTTTTTTTTCTCTCTCTCTAATTCGACACGCAGCTGTGGTGGCGAGACTTGGGCTGGTGGTGGGTTCCTCCGAGGGATCCTTTGTAAGTTACTTTAGTTGTTCAGTCCATCAGAACAAAGGTCGTCTACTTCACGACTTTTGAAGTCAAATCCTGACGATAAAGTGAACTCTTTTTTTTAAGTTAGTGTTTGAAGTGTTCCCTTCACTTGCAGCCTGTTAACACTGCGCGCGCACATACCTAGCCTTACCTAGGTCTAACTATACATAAACCATAATATTAAATAGATTTCCCCCCAAAATGCAAGTTGATACTGTATGATTTATCCTGGCAGTATTGTCTGCTGTAAGTCAATAGTGACTTTACGTAAGTCGGTATTTGGCTTATAGCTTAACGTGGAAAATTCACACACACACACACACACACACACACACACACACACACACGTCAGAGCTGTCCCCCCGAAGCTCATATCGAGAGGATATCATCAGCGGCACATGCCAGGTTGGCCAACATAAGAAGAGCCTTTAGAAACTTGTGTAAGGAATCATTCAGAACCTTGAATACCACATATGTCAGACCAATCCTGGAGTATGCAGCTTCAGCATGGAGTCATATCTCGTCAAGCATAAGACTAAATTGGAGAAGGTTCAGAGGTTTGCCACCAGACTAGTACCCGAACTGAGCGGCATTAGCTACGAGGAGAGACTACGGGAATTAACCCTCACGTCGCTGAAAGACAGAAGAGTTAGTGGGGACATGATCACCACTTAAACGATTCTCAAAGCAATAGATATGGTAGATTTAGACAGTTTATTTAACACAAGGGGCACAGGTGGAGTACCCAAGTGAGGGGAATTATCATGGGGGGAAAGAGCCAAGCCATTTCGACTATATAGCACTTGGAAGGGATCAGGATAAGGATTTGGGATAGGACGGTGGAAAGGAATTGTGGCCAACCACTTGGACGGTCGGGGATTGAACGCCAACCTGCACGAAGCGAGACCGTCCAGCCCAAGTGGCTGGGCCCCGGAGTACCCAAGTGAGCCATAGAGACATTACAAAAGAACTTTTTCCAGTGTCAGAGTAGTTAACAAATGGAATGCATTAGACAGTGATGCGGTGGAGGCTGACTCCATACACAATTGTAAGTGTAGATATGATACAGTCCAGTAGGCTCGAAGACCAGTTTAGTGACAGGCGGGACCAAAGAGGAGCTCCTCACACCCCGCAAGCACAAATAGGCGAGTAAACACACTCTCTCTTCCCCCTCCCCCCCCCCTTCCTCAGTCCGTCACAGGTGGTGAACAAGAACGGAGGAACTAGTGAAGAGGAAACATTAGCGTGTCGCCTCTCCTTTGTCCCTGGGAGAGGCGTGGGTGATGGTGTGGGAGGGCGAGGCTCCCCTGCTCGGCCCCCCACAGTAATGGACTTGCTGGAGAGTCTTGATGGAAAGTTTATGCACTTACTAGGGCCCCATCTCAAGATGAAAGTGACCTGCTTAATTCACTGTTAAAATGTTCACATTTTATTTCTCTGGAGTCTAATTTTTTGCTGAAGTCTTCCATGTATTTTCTACTTGATTAATCAACATTCATTTCGGTTTGTTGGAGGGTAACGTGTGCTTGCCTACATCACCTTCCCTTACCCTTCACCACCTCCCCTTACCCTTCACCACCTTCCCTTACCCTTCACCACCTCCCCTTACCCTCACCACCATCTCTTACCCTTCACCACCTCCCCTCATCACTGTTGCCATCTTCACTAAACACTATCTTTATCAGTAAACTACACAAGTCAAACTAACATTTAATCAATATGTAGAAAATAATATGTTGGATGAATGACAATGTGCTCTCTAACGAGATTGGCAATTTGTATCATTCACCATTTCGTGCAAAGGTGGGGGGGGGGGTTGATGTGCATCAGGTACAACCTGACCTGCCTATGACCATCCCCGAACCACGACCAGTCATCTTGCAAAGGTTGGTAAGGCTAGCCCCAAGCGTCTGGCCTCCATCGTTGAACAGATACAGGCATTCCCTTTTACAGAGCTGTGTATAATAATGCTAGTGTGTGAAAGAGTATTAGTTTCACGCTGCGCTATTGCCACTTGCACGCTTGTTGTATCATCCTATCTTGAGGTTATCTTGATGATTTCGGGGCTTTAGTGTCCCCGCGGCCCGGTCCTCGACCAGGCCTCCACCCCCAGGAAGCAGCCCGTGACAGCTGACTAACACCCAGGTACCTATTTTACTGCTAGGTAACAGGGGCATAGGGTGAAAGAAACTCTGCCCATGGTTTCTCGCCGGCGCTTGGGATCGAACCCAGGATCACAAGTCCAGTGTGCTGTCCGCTCGGCCGACCGGCTCCCCTTGCAAGAATTGCCACCTGAAACTCAGAGTTGCTCATCCTCTAACACGACTTTTCACCCCTGATACAATTTGAATTCAAATTTTCCAATTAAAACACAAAGTTCATAGTGAGCTGAATTAACCGCGGCCATCCCGTGAGAGTGGCAGTAGAGGCGATGATGAGGTTCCTACTGACTGCTGCTCTAGCTCCTTCCTCCTGCTGCTGCTTCTGCTGCTCCTCCCTTCTCTTCCTCCTCCTACTGTCCGCTGCATTACGGTCACTCTTCCAGCTCCTCCCTCGCGTCGCACCAGAGCATCGATTCCCTGGTTAAGAGTGGGATCCGAGGCGGGCGTAACGGTATACATGAATCAGGGTTCAAAGCCACTCGCGGTGTTGGAGCGTCTTCACACTTGGTCAAGTGTGTCGTCTATAGTGGTGGAGGGGGGGGGGTCTTAGACACCGGGAGGGGGACGGGACCTGCTCTTTCCCCGCTCGATTAATTGGATAAATTTCTTGACCTGGAAAAAGGTTGTCACCCCCCACCTTGACCCCGTCACAGGGAAGACCTGGTGCTAACTCAACAACACGGCCACCACTTCTAAGTGAAGCGTCAACCTTAACCTTTCTCCAGAGGAATGACCAACGTCGTCCCTCCCTCCAAAGGTGTATGGGCGCCCCTCCCTCCAAAGGTGTATGGGCGACCTTCTCTCCAAGGGAGTACAAATGCTGTATTTCCGTACCCAATGTACTGAGGAGCGAGCCCTGTACCGTGGGAACCTCTGTAAAGACAACTTGCTGGGCGAACTGACGACAGGCAAGATCTCGCATCATCATCTTGAGAAAAATAATTTAACACAATACATTATATGCAAATAGTTATATAAACATAATAAGAAGTGCAAATAACCTTCTTTGAGAAAAAGATTAACTTGTAGCAGTTGAAGCGTCTTGAACTGAGCGTAAGATGGTGCTTACCTATCAGTGAGAGGGAGTGAGGTCTAGCTCTAGCTCTTCGTGCCCGCCTACCACCTTATTACCTTATAGTTTAACTATTCTGACGTTCAAGTTGTTTGTCGAGTCTGGCCTTAAAGTTGTGGATGGAGGTGGCTTCCTCAACGTCGTCTTTCAGTGCATTCCACTTGTTGGACCCCCCCCCCCCCCCTCCTCAGCACACAGTTACAATATGACAAAGAGTGCTGGGAAGACGGGACACCACGAGCGTAGCTCTCATCCTGTAACTACACTTAGGTAATTACAGGTATTAGTATTTCCTTACATTTCTTGGGCTCATTTGTGTATCCAGCTTCCACTTGTCAGCTTGTCCTTCTTTCAATTTAAAGAGGCTGTCCTTGTCAACCTTATTATTCCTCTCGGTATCTTGTAATCATATCACGTGTTTTTTTCTGTCCTCTAGAGTTGTGAGTTGTAGAGATCAGGCTTCAAAGCTTAACGCTCTTAGCTCCGACACTAACCTTCTTGCATACCCCTGTACTTTTTAAATTCTAGTTTTGTGCTCCGCAAGGTGCGGTGAAGCACATGCCAGACTGGAGCTGCATATTCCGGTATTAGTCTAGCAAAAGCTGCCTATTTTACCTTCAAAAAGTCCTGATTTATGTTTTTAAACAACTTTCTAATGTTTGCCCGCGTCCCCTATGCTGCTGATGTTACCCTATCTGTGTGTGTGTCTGGTGTTAATGTTGGAATTATATCCATTCCCTTATGATGTACACACTTTCTAGTCCTCATTCTTCCTGCCCAATCTTGATTGTCTTATACTTATTGGCACCTGCCCAGTAAGCATTTGTTTGCCCACTCCTGCAGTTTAAGATCGCCCTGTAACTTCCTGCTGCCTTCATCTGTTTTTACATTCCTCTTTACCTTTGCATCGTCTGCAAACTCTGACTTGTACGAGCTCTCTCCCTCGGGTAGACCATTAACATAAATTTGGAAGAGTAGTGGTCCCAGGACCAAGCTCTGGGGACCCCACTTGTCACATTCCTCCAGCTCCAGACTTTACCTCTGACTATTACTGTGTCTTCTGTTCTTCTGGTGCTCCCTTATCCAGTTCAGTGCCTTCCCATTTATCCCATCTTGTTTCTCCATCTCTCATTATATACCAGTCTTTCGTGAGGAACAAAATCAAATGCCTTTTGACAGCCTAGGAAAAGACAATCTACCCAGCCATCTTTGTCCTATTTTAGTAACCTTGTCATAGAAATCATTTTTTTTTCCTGGTGAGGGGTGCTGGAGTTGGTGGGGGTGATGGAGATAGTGGGTGGTGGTGAAGGGGGGGGGGATGCTGGAGATGGTGGGGGGGAGGAGGGGAGGTTGCTGGACATGGTGGGAGGGTCGGGTGCTGGAGATATGGGAGGGTGTGCTGTTGGAAATGGTGGGGGGGGGGGGTGCTGGGGAATGTGGGGGGTGGGTGGGGAGGCGCTGGAGATGGTGGGAAGTGCTGGAAATGGTGGGGGATGGGGAGCTGGAGATGGTGAGTGGTAGGGGTGGGGGGTGTGGACGTGATCAAGACAACAGCAGCCCCGCCACCGTCAACACGCCTCTAGGGGCGTGTTGCACACCCCGCCTTAACGGGGACCCCGTCAAAGACCTCCCTACCGGCCCCCCCAACTCTTCCCCATTCTTGCAGGCACTGTGGGGGACTCGTACCCCCCCCCACCCCACCCCCCGTGGTCCTGTGGGGACTTATGTGGTTGGGAGATGGTCCTGTGAGGGGTGTGGCTGCTGTAGTGTGGGTGTTTAAACTAGGGGTCTGGTCTAGGGGTCCCCCCCCCACCCCCTATCCCAATCTTCAGGAGAAACGAGCGCATCATTATTTTGTTTGCTAGTCGAGAGTGACCTTTGACCCGTGATGACACAACTGGTGGGAATCACTGGCTGGAGGCGGGTTGCTGGCTATTAGCGTTGAAAATTGACAGTTGACGATGAGAACCTTTTGAAAGGTCAAAGGTAATTGGACAGTTTGATGATTGAGGGGAAGGGAGGGAGGGAGGGGAGAGGTGAAGACAGGAGAGAGGGAAGGTTTCCCAAGATCAGTGTATTAGACAAGAAGAAAATTTACATATTGTTACTGTTTGGAAGTTGAGTAGTGTGGACCTCACAGCCAGGATTGTGACGCCGGTGGCGACCTGAACGACGCCGGTGGCGACCTGAACGACGCCGGTGGCGACCTGAACGACGCCGGTGGCGACCTACTAATAAATTACCTGAACAGATCGATTTAGAGCGTCGGCGACAACAAAGAGACACCAGGAGGGCGGTTGTGGGGGGGGGGGGGACCTAGAGTGAGTGGGAGGGGGGGGGAGGTGTAGAGGGTAGCAGAATGTTAGCATTATCTTGCAGATGACGCAAAATTTTCTTAAGTCGATTCAGAGGTGGATTTCGGAATGCTTTATCTACGTAAGACCAATTGTAGAATATGCAGCCACGCAACGCAGCTTTCCATCACTTCAAAAATAACACGAACAAGGTTGAAAGATGCAGGAAAATGCAAAGAAGCTCATTAAACTGTTTCATGGCATTAGGTTAGAAGAAAGACTGTAAGAGCTGGACCTAACGTCGCTAGGAGAGAGAGAGAGAGAGAGAGAGAGAGAGAGAGAGAGAGAGAGAGAGAGAGAGAGAGAGAGAGAGAGAGAGAGAGAGAGAGAGAGAAAGAAAATGTTAATGATCACCATTAGAACAAGAGAGACACAAGTGACAGGTAGCCGCAGGTGAGCTATAGAGATAAACAAAGCCGTGTAAGAGCAGCAGGAAAAATGGAAGAGCAAGAACATTATACATTTTTTTATGCAAGAGCAGCTTGTATAAAAAAAATCCAGTTGCGTTTCCAAAAGCAGGTATGTTAGGATAGATTTAGAGCGGGAATTGTATTGCATTAGACACCCGACGACTGGAACTAAGACGTCAAAGAGCTAGAGCTCGGTCATGCATGCACAAATTAACGAGTAAAAATGTGAACACACGCACACACACTCATATATTCATGAACGCGCAAATGTTCATACACCTCTCAATCACTCAAAAATATTACTGAAACTGAATACACACGCGCGCGCCACCTCGCGAAGTCATACACGCACAAACGCAAGCACCAGCAGCGAAGCACTCACAGGAGGGAACCCAGCACGTGGTGACAGGAAGACCCAGCTCTCTGGTATATATAACTTTCAACCAGAGGCTAAGTCGACCACCATCTGGTCACCATTTGGTCCGGGAGACATCTCCCGTCATGAAGGGTGCATTCGCACCTCCACAGGTCTCCAGTATCAGCTCTTGATACTGGTAATGGCTTAAAAGGGCCACCACTTACGGGCTATTCATGCCCGTGCCACCTTTTGGGTGGCTTAATCTTCATCAATCAATCAATCAATCAGGCTATGTCCATCAGGAGGGACTTAATAAGTCCACCACGTGAAGCTCCGTAAGAGAGCTGACAGTAGCGGCGGTGGGCACTGGCCGACCCGCTGGTACCCCAGCTTGGACAATGCTGGGGTACTAGCGGGTCAGCCAGTGCCCACCGCCGCTTTCGTGGACATCAAACCACGATGGTCGTGGTGTGTAGTGAGCGCTCCCCCGACCAGACCACGACTCCCTGGCGGAGACAGCACTCCAAGACCATTCCTCTTCCGTGTTGTCGTCGACGCGTGTACGTGAGGTTGAAGCGGAGAAAAACGAGGTGTGTGAGGCAGCGGACTCGCCGCATTCCCCTGCTACGAGCGCCATTATTCAAACATCTGCATCCCCCTCGACACACCTGGCACAACCACTCTCTTCCTCCTCTGCGTCTCCTCCCACGCCAGGAGCGGCGCGCTTCCTTGCGTGCGTCCGCTGGCTCCATCGCCGAGCTGCTTCAGCAGCAGTCGTCGTCGAGGCCTGGTGACCTGAAGGGATAGCCATTCCCCACGGACACTTGGGGAGGGGGAGCGTGTGGCTGGGGGGAGGGTTGGGGGGAGCAGTTGCAGAGTACACTTCACAGTGTACTCATGGCTGGGTTGTAACGGGACTTGCTCCGTATTCCAGTGATCCCAGTGAGCTCTCAATCCCCTCCCCTCGTTAGCTCTTGATCCCCTCCCCTCGTTAGCTTTTGATCCCCTCCCCCATAAACTCTTGTTCCCCCCCCCCCCCCACCGTGAGCTTTTCCCTCCCCTGTGCTCTTTATCCCCCCCCCCCCGTGAGCTCATTCATATTTGGTCAAGAGAGCTGTTTTTTCCAGCCAGCCGACACGATGCTTAATCACAGTTACAGAGGCCACACCAAACAAAGACCTTCAAGGTGAACACGAGCAATTAAGTCCTTGTTGGAGCGGCGGAAGCTGCTCCTCCAACCTCACTCTTCTTCATCTTATTCCTTATATTTTCTAAAAAAAAATATTTTT